>NW_025899792.1:0-300000 GCF_022539505.1 Lolium rigidum
TTCCTATCTATAATATGTAAATCAAATTCTTGCAAAAGAAGTACCCATCTAATAAGCCTTGGCTTAGCATCTTTCTTTTCCATAAGGTATCTAATTGCATCATGATCAGTATGAATTGTAACTTTCGAATCAACAATATAAGATCTAAACTTGTCACAAGCAAAGACTATACCTAACAATTCCTTTTCAGTTGTAACATAATTTCTTTGAGCGGCATCAAGAGTTTTGCTAGCATAATGAATAACATTCACTTTCTTATCTACTCGCTGTCCAAGAACAGCACCTACAACAAAATCACTAGCATCACACATAATTTCAAAAGGTAAATTCCAATCAGGAGGTTCAACTACAGGAGCAGCTTGTTAAGGCTTTCTTTAGAGTTTCAAAAGCTTCCTTACAATCATCATCAAAAACAAAAGGTACATCTTTTTGAAGAAGATTAGTAAGAGGCTTTGAAATCTTAGAAAAGTCTTTAATAAATCTCCTATAAACCCCAGCATGACCAAGAACACTACGAATACCTTTAACATCCCTAGGATAGGGCATCTTCTCAATTGCTTCAACTTTAGCTCTATCAACTTCAATACCTCTCTCGGAAATTTTATGTCTCAATACAATTCCTTCATTAACCATAAAGTGGCATTTCTCCCAATTAAGAACAAGGTTAGTTTCTTCACACCTCTGCAATACTTTATCAAGGTTTCGCAAGCAATTATCAAAAGAATTCCCATAGACGAGAAAAATCATCCATGAATACCTCTACAATATTCTCACAAAAGCCATGAAAAATAGCAGACATGCATCTTTGAAAAGTAGCAGGAGCATTACATAAACCAAAAGGCATACGCCTATAAGTATAAGTTCCATAGGGACAAGTGAAAGTGGTTTTCTCTTGATCTTTAGTTTTAACAGCAATTTGTGAAAACCCGAATAACCATCAAGAAAGCAAAAATGAGTATTTTTAGACAACCTTTCTAACATTTGATCAATAAAAGGTAAAGGGTAATGATCTTTCTTAGTGACTTTATTAACTTCTCGATAATCAATGCACATTCTATACCCTACAACTACTCTTTGAGAGATGAGCTCATCATTATCATTAGGCACAACAGTCATTCCTCCTTTCTTAGGAACACAATGCACACACTACAAAGGAAAACATTTTTTTTGACAAATCACTTCGTCATGTTAAGGCCAATTTTCGTCAAGGATTACTTCGCGGTGACAAAATTTGATCGTCATGGGGTTCGTCAAGGAAGCTCGGTCATAAAATATCGGGGGTGACGGTATGCATTTTTTCGTCAACGTCAAATGTTTGATGGTGACGACCTGCAAATTCGTCAACATCAAAGGTTCATTGTTGACGAGACAGGTTTGTCACGAAAAATTGCAACTTTCGTCAATATCTAAATCTTGGGAAGTTTCGATTGGTCCAAAAAAGCATACGTGGCCTTACATGTGGGTCCATTTGGCTTCGACAACATGGGTCCGACGGCGCCGACATGGATATCCGTCATGTGGGACCGGCATGGTGCCGACTGATGGGACCCACAAAATATTATGACAAGCTGGACCCACAATATTCCGACCGGTGGGATCCACAAAATTCGGACAAGTGGGACCAGGTTGTTGCCGACATATGGGTCCCAATAATGCTGATCGGTGGGAACCACAAATTCCGACAAGTGGGACCGGAAATTGGTGCCACGTGGTTTCATTTAATAGTGACGTTGTGACATTTTCCGTCACCTTTTGAATTTGACAAAATTTGAGAGCATTTGAATTATTTGCGAAATTTGGGAAACAAAAAACTCGGCGAAATATCAAAAAATATACAATAAATATCATGCATAAATGGTGGCACAAGAAGTATATATGTCTCTCACAGACCGAAAGATTCATAAGAAAAATTACAATTGGAACACAAAGAAATTAAAAGACCTATGATTAATAATGTTGTAGGACGGTGGTGCAATAGATTAGTTGCCCTGGGTTTGAGACATGGATGGTGGCTGGGATGTCCTCAAGAGCAAATTAAGCACGGCATCTATTTCAGTCAGCCTCTTTTCATAAGCTAGAGTCTTTTCTTCTTGGGCTTTCTTCACAGCTTCAAGTTCTTCGTCCTGCTTCTTCCTGATCTCTTCAAATTTTTGATCTTGTTCTTGCAGTCTTGCCTGCATCTCACTGTGGTACGTTTCAGCTGCCTGTATGGAGTTCTGCTCTTGATCTGCCGGTCTTTGTTGTAGCTCTCGGATGCGTGTAGCTGAGACAGAAGACTTCCTGGAACTTGTTGCGACGCCCAATCTTGGTAGGAATGTCTGTTGCGTGGTGGTGGATGGGCTTTTCTCGCTCGGAACTAGCTGAACAATTTGCAAATCAGCTCAAATCAGGTTCATCTTCATTGCGTGGCACCGCTTTTTTGCCACCATTTGATCCTCGCATAAAGATTACAATCATTGCATGGACAACATACAAAACTTGATTATATTATATTGTGCTAATAAGAAATATTTCTTACATATGCACTTTTTGCTTCAAAGCACTCATAATGTTATCCTTGTTAGTGTGTGTGATTCTAAAAAATTCAATTGGAGAGGTTTCTTCTTCCTGCTGCTTAGCCTTCGCTTGAAAAAATGTAGAATGCACATTACCATTGTACACTCGTGTATGACAAGTATGAACTCGTATTGGGAAATTCGAACACTTACTAGATGTTCCCAGATGAGCAACATAGCTTCGAGATCCAAGTGGTATGGAACTGTTTCACAGCTTCTCTGTTCTTTCCATTTATTACACACAGTCCCTATGTTCAGTACATGCATTTTATTTATCCAGATCAGATAAATGTAAGAATTCAGTAGCTGTTATTGAAAGGAATAACGTTTATGTACCTATTAACAGACACGATGGAAGCCCTTCCCGCTTGGGTAATGGGTGACGATTTTTTGTTGACGAAAAATCGTCACCGTCAAGCATTACCTTAAATGCTTGACGAAAGATGAATTCGTCACCTATAAGGACACATCCATGACGGTATGCATTTTTGTCACCAGGGTTTTCGCCAACAAATCCCCCATCTCTTGTAGTGACAGGACTAACCCATATACTATCAGCAATAGGATATATAATACCAGCTTCAAGAAGTTTTAATACCTCATTCCTTACCACATCCTTCATCTTAGGAATTAGACGGCGCTGATGTTCAACAACAGGCTTTGCATCATCTTCCATGTTGATAGCATGTTGGCAAATAGAGGGGAAATCCCCTTAAGTCATCAAGAGTATAGCCAATAGCTCCTCGGTGTTTCTTCAATATTTCCAATAACCTTTCTTCCTCAATATCTGAAAGCTTAGAACTAATAATAACAGGATATATTTTCTTATCATCAATACGAGCATACTTAAGATTATCAGGCAATGGTTTTAAATCAAAAACAAGATCTTCCTTTGGTGGTGGTGTTGTACCTAAATCTTCAACCGGCAAGTCATGTTTAAGAATAGGTTGACGAAGGAAAATTTCATCAAGCTCATTTCTTTCTCCCCTAAAGACTTCACTCTCACTATCCTCCAAATGTTGTTGCAAAGGATTATTAGGAGCAAGAGCAATAGACGCACACTGTTCAACTCTAAAATCATTATTAGGCAAATCAGCTTTATAAGGAGTTTTGGCAAATTTAGAGAAATTAAACTCATAAGATTCACCAGCAAATTTAGTCATAATTTTTTCCTTCTTGCAATCTATAACAGCTCCACAAGTATTTAGGAAAGGTCTACCAAAAATAATAGGACAATACTTACTAGCAGCGAGTAACCAAGTACCAAAAAGTCAGCAGGATATTTAATCTTACCACATAGAACTTACACATCTCGAACAATACCAATAGGAGAGATAGTTTCTCTATTAGCTAGCCGAATAACCACATCAATATCTTCAAGTTCACAAGAACCAATTTCATGCATGATCTCCGTATAAAGCTCATAAGGAATCTTTTATCTCTAAATAGGAGACCCCCACTAGCTGATTTTGCTGGCTTCTGGTGCGTCCACGTCACCCTTATTTCCCTTTACTGTACATACATACCCATGCAGCGTCTCTCTTCGCTTCGTCTGCGCAGCGCGTGTCTCGTCGCTTCTTCGTACATGGGCTGGCCGAGCAACGTGGGCTGGTGGATGCCCATTTGTGGGCTTGGACAGTTTCATCCTGGAAAAGAAGACGGTTCTTATTCCTGACGGTGGATTTTGGTCAACAAAGAAAAAATTCCGGTGGTGGCTCTGTAATAAATAATAGTCTGCTGCCGCGAAGCACGATCTTCCCATCACAATTCCTCTCGCCGCGACGGAAGAGCTTCTCGCAACAAATGCCCATGAAACCATCCAATGTATCATGGCATTCATCGATTAGAACTGTTGTGTTCAATTCAGCCGCCCCGCATGTTAAAAGCCCATCAAGTGAAGCACGGCCGCATGCTCGCCATCTCCAGCTTTCAGTTCACAATTTGCATCTCCCTTTTATTTTGAAATCCCCTAACATATGTCTCTCAATTTGACAGGATGCGCTCCGGCCGGGATCGAAATCTGGTCAACAATATGCCTGATTGGATTCTGCTGCTAGCTCAAGCTTCTCCGAATTGATTGTATTATTCATGGCCGCGTCCCTCCTCCAATTGGAAACTGAATTATGAACAGCCTGGTGAGCCTCCCCTTTTCTTCTCCACCTTCAGTATGCAATCTCTCTCCACCGTGAGAAAATCTTTGATCCTTCAAAATCCTCCCTTGGAAAGCTATTTTTTTCCGGTTGGTTTTCCAGCTCCACGTTCATCGTCTGATTCACGCTTAGCGGCTACTGGTGCAGCGCGTAGTGGACATGACGGATCCGGTGCCTCCACAGTCACCTGGTTATAATCCCTTGCTGTATAAGGTTAGCCCAGAACTTAAGATTTCCCAATCCCAATCCATCTCTGTTGTTTAACCACCACAATATTCTATGGCTGGCCTGTCATTATTTTTCCATGTCTCTCGTGGGTATTTTCATGTACCTTTGCACTTCCTATTGATGGAAAATCGAAGTTAGATATAAAAAATAATTATAAGATCTGGCAAACTGTACATGCATGAAAAAAAGAAATCTAATGCTCGGGTGAGTTCCAGAAAAGTGTCTCCTCTTTTTTCAGGAATTGAGCTTTGCACTAGCAGAAAGTATACTTTCTTTTTGCATATTTACTGCAATTGATGCCCATGGTCCAATTTTAGTCTTTCTGCATTTGAATTAAGATGTATAGAAATCTTAAAACACATTCGGTCAGCATGTTCTTTTTGGTTTTTTCGCAAAAAAAATGCTCATCTTGGTTGCAGGTTATCCAAAAGTTTGCAGGTTTAAACCATGTTCAAGGTTGCATGGTATCCAAAAGACATGGCAATACACCATAGGATCTGATACATTTGTACAGGCTTGCATCCGTACATATTCTATATTCTTCTACATGGTCTATCCTTCCTGATTTTTCTCTGCGGCAAGAAAAAGGTAATATACACTGGCAATAAATCATCTACAATCACAGATTATCTAATGTTAGACTGTATTCTATGTGTCTTTTCACCAAAATATTGGTATTGCTGATTCTCAAGTACCAGGCAACGTAATTCTAACCTCATGACGGTATTGTATTCTCTATGTCAACAATTAATGTTCCACTTGGTGTGAATCAAGCTATTTATATTTCAATTGATTATATTTTTCATGATCATGCAATGTCCATCAAAAAAAGTACTACATCAAGTCTAACATGTAAATCGACCAATGATATGCGTGGGAAAGTTAAGTCTCTTTATGCAATTCTGGAGATGCTAAAGGTAAAATTGATTCAGATGATGAGGTGGCACTAAATAGACATATATGTGTTGATGCTCAAACTTGATCTTGAATGCAGAAGTGACATTGGATAAATAATATTCAGCTCCAATGAAAAGATCAAATGGACAATGCGACCTGGTCACAAAAGAATATTTGAATGTATCATATTATTCCTGTCTGGCTTATTCTTTTGTTTGTATATGAAGTATTGCAAGGCTTGATTTTCTTTTCTGAAAATATACATTGTACATAAACCTTTCATATAAATTCAGCTTAAACTACTAATAATTTCTGATCGATCCCTGTAATCTACGTTCTGCACATGTAAAAATTCCTCTCGCCACCAATTTTGCATAGTAACAATGTGTCATTCATCTGATTTTCAAACAACTTTTGTAACAATTTATCATCCAAACATGATATTTGGCATATCGTGTTGTTCTCGAGCCTATAGATCATGTTTGTGGTTTCTTCACAGTGTTCACGGAAAATCCAGTAGTTTGTCAAACTTACATAAACAAATTCATGAGGGTGATACATATCCAATGTAGTTCGACCTCACAACTGCTCCTGTGTAAGTTGTTCATAGTAATATAATAGAAAGAATTTTGTATTATCAGTAGAAATGTTAATATAAGCTAAGTTCACCAGCTTACACAATGTAAGATTTCCGCTATTCAGGTTGATTTGTAGTAAGTGATATCTTGCTAACATTTTCATTTCTTCTATCATTATATACAAATATGTTTGGCATGTTAATGTTCCGCCGCAATAGACCTCACCTTATTTATTATATGTGTGTGGCATCGAGAAACCACGACAAGTTTCCGCAGCAACGCGCGGGGTATCATCTAGTAGCACTAATACTTGCACCCATGTCACATAAACCATAATAAATGATCACCAATTCTAACAGAGAGCATAGGAACACTGGCTTCCCTAGACTTATTAGGATGCGAAACAATATTAGAACCATCTTCACAGAAAATAATATGACCATCTTCTATATTTTCAGTCACAAGATCTTTAACTATTGCAACAGCAGGTTCAACCTTTATTTGTTCTTCAGGTTCTATAGGTTTCTTTGCACTTTTATTAACCGCACTAGTTATAACAGAGTACTCCTTCATTTTAGCAGGGAAAGGAGTTTTTTCAATATAAGCTTCAGGAACAATATGATCAACAGTTTCAATTATAGCACATTTATTTATAGATGAATCAATTTTATCTTTATATGGTTCATGATATTTATCAAAATTCTTCCTAGGCAATTCAAAGTGAGAGGCAAAAGCTTTATAGAAATTTGCAACGACTTGAGAATCAAGACCATACGTAGCACTCATATTACGAAATTTATCAGTATCCATAAAACTTCAATGCATTTATAATCATAGTTTATACCTGACTCTCTATCTTTGTCGTTCTCCCATCCTTCAGTATTCTCCTGGATCCGATCAAGAAGGTCCATTTTAAACTCTTCTTTGTTGCGTGTAGATGATCCAGAGCAAGAAGTATCCAGCAAAGTCTTATCTTGAAAAGACAATCTTGCATAGAAATTATCAATAATAATATTACCAGGAAGCTCATGAATGGGGCATTTGAGCATTAAAGACTTCAATCCCCCCAAGCTTGGGCAATACTCTCTCCATCATGAGGCCAGAAATTATATATGCGGTTCCGATCTTTGTGAATTTCACTTGGAGGATAGAATTTGGAATAAAATAAAGGCACAATGTCCTCCCAATCAAGAGAATCCCCATTCTTCAGCAATTTATACCAGTGCGTTGCTTTACCAGACAGCGATATAGAGAATAGTTTCTTCCTAACTTCATCCATAGCAATACCTGAACATTTGAATAACCCGCATAATTCATGTAAAAACAGCAAATGATCACCAGGATGGACAGTTCCATCCCCTTCATAGCGGTTATCCACAACACGTTCAATAATTTTCGTAGCTATTTTGTATGGAACCTCTTTCTCACCTGGCGCCTCATCCACTACCTTTGCAGTAGTAGTAGATTTTTGATGGCGTGTATTTCACACGTTCGTTGGGCAACCCCAAGAGGAAGGTATGATGCGCACAGCAGCAAGTTTTCCCTCAGAAAGAAACCAAGGTTTATCGAACCAGGAGGAGCCAAGAAGCACGTTGAAGGTTGATGGCGGCGGGATGTAGTGCGGCGCAACACCGGAGATTCCGGCGCCAACGTGGAACCCGCACAACACAACCAAAGTACTTTGCCCCAACGAAACAAGTGAGGTTGTCAATCTCACCGGCTTGCTGTAACAAAGGATTAACCGTATTGTGTGGAAGATGATTGTTTGCAGAGAAAATAGTAAAAACAAGTATTGCAGCAGATTTGTATTTCAAGTATTAAAGAATGGACCGGGGTCCACAGTTCACTAGAGGTGTCTCTCCCATAAGATAAAAGCATGTTGGGTGAACAAATTACAGTCGGGCAATTGACAAATAGAGAGAGCATAACAATGCACATACATGACATGATAAGTATAGTGAGATTTAATTGGGCATTACGACAAAGTACATAGACCGCCATCCAACCGCATCTATGCCTAAAAAGTCCACCTTCGAGGTTATCATCCGAACCCCTCCAAGCATTAAGTTGCTAACAACGGACAATTGCATTAAGTATGGTGCGTAATGTAATCAACAACTACATCCTCGGACATAGCGCCAATGTTTTATCCCTAGTGGCAACAAGCACAACACAACCTTAGAACTTTCTGTCACTCGTCCCGGTGTCAATGCAGCATGAACCCACTATCGAGCATAAGTACTCCCTCTTGGAGTTAAGAGTAAAAACTTGGCCAGAGCCTCTACTAGTAACGGAGAGCATGCAAGATCATAAACAACACATGTATAATAACTTGATAATTAACATGACATGGTATTCTCTATCCATCGGATCCCGACAAACACAACATATAGAATTACGGATAGATGATCTTGATCATGTTAGGCAGCTCACAAGATCCAACAATGAAGCACAATGAGGAGAAGACAACCATCTAGCTACCGCTATGGACCCATAGTCCAGGGGTGAACTACTCACTCATCACTCCGGAGGCGACCATGGCGGTGTAGAGTCCTCCGGGAGATGAATCCCCTCTCCGGCAGGGTGCCGGAGGAGATCTCCGTAATCCCCCGAGATGGGACCGGCGGCGACGGCGTCTCGCAAGGTTTTCCGTATCGTGGTTTTTCGCCTCGGGGTTTCGCGACGGAGGCTTTAAGTAGGCGGAAGGGCGAGTCGGGGCCGGACGAGGGGCCACACCATAGGGCGGCGCGGGCCCCCCGGGCCGCGCCGCCTTGTGGTGTCGCCACCTCGTGGCCCCACTTCGTATGTTCTTCGGTCTTCCGGAAGCTCCGTGGAAAAATAGGCCCCCGGGTCTTTGTTTCGTCCAATTCCGAGAATATTTCGTTACTAGGATTTCTGAAACCAAAAACAGCAGTAAAACGAGAACCGGCACTTCGGCATCTTGTTAATAGGTTAGTTCCGGAAAATGCACGAATATGACATAAAGTGTGCATAAAACATGTAGGTATCATCAATAATATGGCATAGAACATAAGAAATTATCGATACGTCGGAGACGTATCAAGCATCCCCAAGCTTAGTTCTGCTCGTCCCGAGCAGGTAAAACGATAACAAAGATAATTTCTGAAGTGATATGCCATCATAACCTTGATCATACTATTTGTAAACATATGTAGTGGATGCAGCGATCAAAACAATGGTAATGACATGAGTAAACAGGTGAATCATATAGCAATGACTTTTCATGAATAGTACTTCAAGACAAGTGTTAATAAGTCTTGCATAAGAGTTAACTCATAAAGCAATAAATCAAAGTAAAGGTATTGAAGCAACACAAAGGAAGATTAAGTTTCAGCGGTTGCTTTCAACTTGTAACATGTATATCTCATGGATAATAGTCAACATAGAGTAATATAACAAGTACAATATGCAAATATGTAGGAATCAATGCACAGTTCACACAAGTGTTTGCTTCTTGAGGTGGAGAGAAATAGGTGAACCGACTCAACATAAAAGTAAAGAGAATGGTCCTTCAAAGAGGAAAGCATCGATTGCTATATTTGTGCTAGAGCTTTTATTTTGAAAACATGAAACAATTTTGTCAACGGTAGTAATAAAGCATATGAGTTATGTACATTATATCTTACAAGTTGCAAGTCTCATGCATAGTATACTAATAGTGCCCGCACCTTGTCCTAATTAACTTGGACTACCGGATCTTTGCAATGCATATGTTTTGACCAAGTGTCACAATGGGGTACCTCCATGTCGCCTGTACAAAGGTCTAAGGAGAAAGCTCGCATTTTGGATTTCTCGCTTTTGATTATTCTCAACTTAGACATCCATACCGGGACAACATGGACAACGGATAATGGACTCCTCTTTAATGCATAAGCATGTGGCAACAATTATTATTCTCATATGAGATTGAGGATATGTGTCCAAAACTGAAACTTCCACCATGAATCATGGCTTTAGTTAGCGGCCCAAAGTTCTTCTCTAACAATATCCATGCTCCAACCATGAAGGTGGTAGATCTCTCTTGCTTCAGACAAGACGGACATGCATAGCAACTCACATGATATTCAACAAGGAATAGTTGATGGCGTCCCCAGAAACATGGTTATCGCTCAACAAGCAACTTAATAAGAGATAAAGTGCATAAGTACATATTCAATACCACAATAGTTTTTAAGCTATTTGTCCCATGAGCTATATATTGCAAAGGTGAATGATGGAATTTTAAAGGTAGCACTCAAGCAATTTACTTTGGAATGGCGGATAAATACCATGTAGTAGGTAGGTATGGTGGACACGAATGGCATAGTGGTTGGCTCAAGTATTTTGGATGCATGAGAAGTATTCCCTCTCGATACAAGGTTTAGGCTAGCAAGGTTATTTGAAACAAACACAAGGATGAACGGTACAGCAAAACTCACATAAAAGACATATGGTAAACATTATAAGACTCCATACCGTCTTCCTTGTTGTTCAAAACTCAATACTAGATGTTATCTAGACTCTAGAGAAACCAAATATGCAAACCAAATTAGCAAGCTCTAAGTGTTTCTTCATTAATGGGTGCAAAGTATATGATGCAAGAGCTTAAACATGAGCACAACAATTGCCAAGTATCAAATTATCCAAGACATTTTAGAGTTACTACATGTAGCATTTTCCAATTCCAACCATATAACAATTTAACGAAGAAGAAACTTCGCCATGAATACTATGAGTAGAGCCTAAGGACATATTTGTCCATATGCTACAGCGGAGCGTGTCTCTCTCCCATAAAGTGAATGCTAGGATCCATTTTATTCAAACAAAACAAAAAAACAAAAGCAAACCGACGCTCCAAGCAAAGTGCATAAGATGTGACGGAATAAAAATATAGTTTCAGGGGAGGAACCTGATAATGTTGTCGATGAAGAAGGGGATGCCTTGGGCATCCCCAAGCTTAGACGCTTGAGTCTTCTTAATATATGCAGGGGTGAACCACCGGGCATCCCCAAGCTTAGAGCTTTCACTCTCCTTGATCATATTGCATCATACTCCTCTCTTGATCCTTGAAAACTTCCTCCACACCAAACTCGAAACAACTCATTAGAGGGTTAGTGCATAATAAAAATTCACATGTTCAGAGGTGACACAATCATTCTTAACACTTCTGGACGTTGCATAAAGCTACTTGGACATTAGTGGATCAAAGAAATTCATCCAACATAGCAAAAGAGGCAATGTGAAATAAAAGACAGAATCTGTCAAAACAGAACAGTCCGTAAAGATGGATTTTATTAGGCCACCAGACTTGCTCAAACGAAAATGCTCAAATTGAATGAAAGTTGCGTACATATCTGAGGATCATGCTCGTAAATTGGCGTAATTTTCTGAGCTACCTACAGGGAGATAGACCCAGATTCATGACAGCAAAGAAATCTGGAACTGCGCAGTAATCCAAATCTAGTACTTACTTTTCTATTAAAGACTTTACTTGGCACAACAAAACTCAAAACTAAGATAAGGAGAGGTTGCTACAGTAGTAAACAACTTCCAAGACACAAATATAAAACAAAAATACTGGAGTAAAAACATGGGTTGTCTCCCATAAGCGCTTTTCTTTAACGCCTTTCAGCTAGGCGCAGAAAGTGTAACTCAAGTAACATCGAGAGATGAAGCATCAACATCATAATTTGTTCTAATAATAGAATCATAAGGTACCTTCATTCTCTTTCTAGGGAAGTGTTCCATACCTTTCTTGAGAGGAAATTGATATTTAATATTACCTTCCTTCATATCAATAGTAGCACCAACGGTTCGGAGAAAAGGTCTTCCCAATATAATGGGGCAAGATGCATTGCATTCAATATCCAAGACAACAAAATCAACGGGGACAAGGTTATTGTTAACCATAATATGAACATTATCAACTTTCCCCAAAGGTTTCTTTTTAGCATTATCAGCGAGATTAACATCCAAATAACAATTCTTCAATGGTGGCAAGTCAAGCATATCATAGACTTTTTTAGGCATAACAGAAATACTTGCACCAAGATCACATAAAGCATTACAATCAAAATCTTTGACTCTCATTTTAATGATGGGCTCCCAACCATCCTCTATCTTTCTAGGAATAGAAGTTTCAAGTTTTAGTTTCTCTTCTCTAGCTTTTATGAGAGCATTTGTAATATGTTTTGTGAAAGCCAAGTTTACAGCGCTAGCATTGGGACTCTTAGCAAGTTTTTGCAAGAACTTTATAACTTCAGAGATGTGGCAATCATCAAAATCTAAATCATTACAATCTAAAGCAATGGGATTATCATCCCCAAGGTTGGAAAAAATTTCAGCAGTTTTATCACAAGCAGTTTCAGCAGTTTTAGCAGTTTCAGGTAATTTTGCGCGCTTTGCACTAGGGGTAGAAGCATTGCTAACACCAATTATTTTACCATTGATAGTAGGAGGTGCAGCAACATATGAATCATTAGCATTGCTAGTGGTGGTAATAGTCCAAACTTTAGCTACATTTTCCTTTTTAGCTAGTTTTTCATTTTCTTCTCTATCCCACCTAGCACGCAGTTCAGCCATTAATCTTATATTCTCATTAATTCTAACTTGGATGGCATTTGCTGTAGTAACAATTTTATTTTCAATATCCCTATTAGGCATAACTTTCGATTTCAAAAGATCAACATCGGAGGCAAGACTATCAACTCTAGAAACAAGAATATCAATTTTATTGAGCTTTTCCTCAACAGATTTGTTAAAGGCAGTTTGTGTACTAATAAATTCTTTAAGCATGGCTTCAAGTCCAGGGGGTGTATTCCTATTATTGTTGTAAGAATTCCAATAAGAATTAGCATAACCGTTACCATTATTATAAGGATATGGCCTATAGTTATTACTAGAATTGTTCCGATAAGCATTGTTGTTGAAATTATTATTTTTAATGAAGTTTACATCAACATGTTCTTCTTGGGCAACCAATGAAGCTAATGGAACATTAGTAGGATCAACATTAGTCCTATCATTCGCAAGCATAGACATAATAGCATCAACCTTATCATTCAAGGAAGAGGATTCTTCAACAGAATTTACCTTCTTACCTTGTGGAGCTCTTTCCGTGTGCCATTCAGAGTAATTAACCATCATATTATCAAGAAGCTTTGTTGCTTCACCAAGAGTGATGGACATAAAGGTACCTCCAGCAGCTGAATCCAATAAGTTTCGCGAAGAAAAATTTAGTCCCGCATAGAAGGTTTGGATGATCATCCAAGTAGTCGATCCATGGGTTGGGCAATTTTTAACCAAAGATTTCATTCTTTCCCAAGCTTGAGCAACATGTTCATTATCCAATTGTTTAAAATTCATTATGCTACTCCTCAAAGATATAATTTTAGCAGGGGGATAATATCTACCAATAAAAGCATCCTTGCATTTAGTCCATGAATCAATACTATTCTTAGGCGAGAGATAGCAACCAATCTTTAGCTCTTCCTCTTAATGAGAAAGGAAACAATTTTAATTTTATAATGTCACCATCTACATCTTTATACTTTTGCATTTCACATAGTTCAACAAAATTATTGAGATGGGCAGCAGCATCATCGGAACTAACACTGGAAAATTGCTCTCGCATAACAAGATTTAGTAAAGCGGGTTTAATTTCAAAGAATTCCGCTGTAGTAGCAGGTGGAGCAATAGGTGTGCATAAGAAATCATTATTATTTGTGCTAGTGAAGTCACACAACTTAGTATTTTCAGGGTTGGCCATTTTAGCAGTAGTAAATAAAGCAAACTAGATAAAGTAAATGCAAGTAAACTAATTTTTTTGTGTTTTTGATATAGCAAACAAGACAAGTAAATAAAGTAAAGCTAGCAACTAATTTTTTTGTGTTTTGATATAATGCAGCAAACAAAGTAGTAAATAAAATAAAGCAAGACAAAAACAAAGTAAAGAGATTGAGAAGTGGAGACTCCCCTTGCGGCGTGTCTTGATCTCCCCGCAACGGGGCCAGAAAAAGAGCTTGATGGCGTGTATTTCACACGTTCGTTGGGCAACCCCAAGAGGAAGGTATGATGCGCACAGCGAGCAAGTTTTCCCTCGAAAAGAAACCAAGGTTTATCGAACCAGGAGGAGCCAAGAAGCACGTTGAAGGTTGATGGCGGCGGGATGTAGTGCGGCGCAACACCAGAGATTTCGGCGCTAACGTGGAACCTGCACAACACAACCAAAGTACTTTGCCCCAACGAAACAGTGAGGTTGTCAATCTCACCGGCTTGCTGTAACAAAGGATTAACCGTATTGTGTGGAAGATGATTGTTTGCGAGAAAATAGTAAAAACAAGTATTGCGGCAGATTTGTATTTCGAGTATTAAAGAATGGACCGGGGTCCACAGTTCACTAGAGGTGTCTCTCCCATAAGATAAAAGCATGTTGGGTGAACAAATTACGGTCGGGCAATTGACAAATAGAGAGAGCATAACAATGCACATACATGACATGATAAGTATAGTGAGATTTAATTGGGCATTACGACAAAGTACATAGACCGCCATCCAAGCTGCATCTATGCCTAAAAAGTCCACCTTCGGGTTATCATCCGAACCCCCTCCAGTATTAAGTTGCTAACAACGGACAATTGCATTAAGTATGGTGCGTAATGTAATCAACAACTACATCCTCGGACATAGCGCCAATGTTTTATCCCTAGTGGCAACGAGCACAACACAACCTTAGAACTTTCCGTCACTCGTCCCAGTGTCAATGCAGGCATGAACCCACTATCGAGCATAAGTACTCCCTCTTGGAGTTAAGAGTAAAAACTTGGCCAGAGCCTCTACTAGTAACGGAGAGCATGCAAGATCATAAACAACACATGTATAATAACTTGATAATTAACATGACATGGTATTCTCTATCCATCGGATCCCGACAAACACAACATATAGAATTACAGATAGATGATCTTGATCATGTTAGGCAGCTCACAAGATCCAACAATGAAGCACAATGAGGAGAAGACAACCATCTAGCTACTGCTATGGACCCATAGTCCGGGGGTGAACTACTCACTCATCACTCCGGAGGCGACCATGGCGGTGTAGAGTCCTCCGGGAGATGAATCCCCTCTCCGGCAAGGTGCCGGAGGAGATCTCCAGAATCCCCCGAGATGGGATCGGCGGCGGCGGCGTCTCAGTAAGGTTTTCCGTATCGTGGTTTTTCGCCTCAGGGGGTTCGCGACGGAGGCTTTAAGTAGGCGGAAGGGCAGAGTCGGGGGCCGGACGAGGGGGCCACACCATAGGGCGGCGCGGGCCCCCCGGGCCGCGCCGCCTTGTGGTGTCGCCACCTCGTGGCCCCACTTCGTATGTTCTTCGGTCTTCCGGAAGCTCCGTGGAAAAATAGGCCCCCGGGTCTTTGTTTCGTCCAATTCCGAGAATATTTCGTTACTAGGATTTCGAAACCAAAAACAGCGAGAAAACGAGAACCGGCACTTCGGCATCTTGTTAATAGGTTAGTTCCAGAAAATGCACGAATATGACATAAAGTGTGCATAAAACATGTAGGTATCATCAATAATATGGCATAGAACATAAGAAATTATCGATACGTCGGAGACGTATCAATTTTCCAAAGAGGAATTCAAGATAAGACCCCTCCATAATGAATTATAGCAGCAGGCAGAAATAAAAATAGCACATAGAGTAAAGGTTTCCCTTACCAATTCCACTTACCAATAGCGCTTCACTCCCCGGCAATGGCGCCAGAAAATAGTCTTGATGACCCACAAGTATAGGGGGTGTATCGTAGTACTTTCGATAAATAAGAGTGTCGAACCCAACGAGGAGCGAAGGTTTTGACAAGCAGTTTCGATGAAGGATTCACCGTAAATGCTCACGAGACAAGTATTCGGGGGTTTTAGTATAGCAGATGAATAAAGTACAAGTAAGTAAAATGCGAGAGTAATAATTGCAGCGAGTGGCCCAATCCTTTTTAGCACAAAGGACAAGCCGGTTTGTTTACTTATAATGACCAAACGTTCTTGAGGACACACGGGAATTTAGTCTAGTGCTTTCGCTTCATATAGCTGATTAATCTTCATTGTTTTGATAAGTGTTGTGTGGGTGAACCTATGCTAATGCACCGCCCTTCCTAGGACTAATACATACTTGTGATTATACCCCTTGCAAGCATCCGCAAATACAAGAAAAAGTAATTAAGATAAATCTAACCACAATCTTAAACTCTGAGATCCTGCTATCCCTCCTCCATCGATATACCAACGGGGGTTTAGGTTTCTGTCACTCCGGCAACCCCGCAATTAGCAAACGAATACAAGATGTATTCCCCTAGGCCCATAAATGGTGAAGTATCATGTAGTCGACGTTCACATGAAACCACTAGAAGAATAACACCACAACTTAAATATCATAACATTGAATACTAACCAACATAATTCACTACTAACATTTAGACTTCACCCATGTCCTCAAGAACTAAACGAACTACTCACGAGACATCATATAGAACATGATCAGAGGTGATATGATGATGAATAACAATCTTAACATAAACCTTGGTTCAATGGTTTCACTCAATAGCATCAATAACAAGCAGAAATCAATACCGGGAGAGTTTCCCCTATCAAACAATCAAGATCCAACCCTAATTGTTACAGCGGTGACGAGGTGCAGCGGTGGAGATGGCGGTGATGATGATGGAGATGATGGTGATAATGATGGAGATGATGTCCAGCTCGATGGCGATGACGATGGCGTCGATTTCCCCCTCCGGGAGGGAATTTCCCCAGCGGATTTCAGCCTGCCGGAGAGCTCTTTTCTCTCTGGTGTTTTCCGCCCCGCAGAGGCGGCTGTGACTCTTCGCGACTATCCTCTGGAGCTTAGGTTTTCGGGACGAAGAAGTACGCGAAGGAGAGGAGGCCGAGAGGGGGCTGTGGGCCCCCTCCCCACATGGCGGCGCGGCCGGGCGGGGCCCGCGCCGGCCTATGAGGGGGCCCATGGCGGCCCTCCTCGGCTCCTCCTTTTGGCTACCTCCGTCTTCCGGAAAAATAGGATTTTCAGTATAATTCCCGTCAATTGTTGATCTTCCGAAATATTGCATTCGACGGTGCTTTTTCCAGCGAGAATCCCGACTCCGGTGCGCGATTCTCCAATAATCATGAAACATGCAAAATAGATGAAATAACATAAGTATCATCCCTAAATATGAAATATATCAATGAATAACAGTAAATTATGATATAAAATAGTGATGCAAAATGGACGTATCAGCGAGCGCCGGACAGGGGCGGCGGCGCGGGCGAGCTCGGCGTGGGGCGGCCAGGGGCGGCGGCACGGGAGCGCCGGCCGGGGCGGCGGCACGGGAGCGCCCGGCGTGGGGCTGCGGCAGCGAGCGCCGGCCGTAGGCGGCGGCGCGGGCGAGCGCCGCGCGAAGCGGCGCGCGGGATAGCTCGGTGTGGGGGCGTCGACGGCGAGCGCCGGACGAGGGCGGCGGCGCGGGCGAGCTCGGCATGGGGCGGCGGCAGCGAGCGTCGGCCGAGGCGGCGGCACGCGGGAGCGCCGGCGTGGCGGCGGCGGCCGCGAACGCCGGCCGGGGGCGGCGGCGCGGCGAGCTCGGCGTGGGTTTGGCGACGGCGAGCGTCGGCCAGGGGCAGCAACGGCGACCGCCGGACAAGGGCGGCGGCGCGGGCGAGCCCCGGCCAAGGGTCGGTCAGGTTGCTGCTCCTGCCGGAAAAAAGAATAACAAAAAAGGAAAAAAAGAATAAGAAAAAAGGAGCCAGATATTTGTGCAGATCTCAGAGTGGGAGGCTGACATGTGGGCCTAGAAAAATTGCAAAAAACCCCATAATTTAGAACTGTCTAATGTTAGTTCTTGTCGGTTTCAGCCTTGCCACGTCAGCCTGGCAGTGGGCCTCACACATCATAATCTCGGTTAAGTCATTGAGAGTGGCTCTTACAACATACTGGTGGTAGTTTGTCATGTTGTTAATTCGAACCGGTGGTTTTTTGTTAAAAAAATGAAAGGTGGTGGTTTTTTGATAACCTAGCCACAATTGTGGTGGGTTTTTGTAATTTTCTCTGCCCTAATAGATCCGTACACTTGCCTTGGATTGACTTCAATATATAATTGCTCAATGAATTAAAAAATAGATGAATGTTAGATATAAAAAAAGTATTAAATCACAATATCTTTTCAGATATATGTTTCTAGGATCCACTAAAAATATAGTTGGCGGGTCTCTTTATTTATCTTATCTGGAAAGAGGGAGACTTAATAATTATTGGTTCGCGGGAACCAAAAGTACGAACTGTTGTAGATATGGATCCTATAAAAACATCTATTCTTCTGGGAATGGCTCGTTAGTATGGGTGAAGAGGATCAGGGATAACATGAATGGACTCTTCTAGGCTTCCAATGGTTGATGAGACAAAACAATTTTTTTACAGTAATATTTTGAGGTTACTCTTTTTTACAGTAGTGTAAACGAACACTTGTGTCGTTTGATGGGCTGGCCACGAGCCCACGACTGAGATATCCATATACTCGCATAATAAAAAAGAGATATCTGCGGCCCAGCTTAGGCTGTACTCATTAGGGCCAACTTGGGTTTGCCTAGCCGACGACTACCTTTCCACTAAAAAAAAAAAAGCCGACGACTACCACCACCGCAAGTCGTCAGGTCGCCGCCGTGTTCCTCCCACGGCGATTGGTGTGCTCCATTGGTCGGCCGTCCTCGCCAGCGAGAAAGCCACTGCTGAGGTTGGTTCCCTTCATATCTAACCCGCAAAAACGGAGAAAAATACCACTCCCACATGGTTATGCTTCTCCAGCCAGCACGACCGTAGGTTGTTTGTTGAAATGTCACTTCGACACCTGCTTCTCCAAGCTAGGCGGCGCTCGTGTCAGACGCCTCCGCAGCTCTCTGCAATCCTCCATATATTCCGTTCACTCTCCATTCAACCATCCAGAACTTCCCCGGACCAAATCCAGCTGCCCCAAACCTCGCCTTGTTCCAATGCCAACGCACTTGGCGCCGGCTTCCACATTGACATTGTGGACTCCGACCTCTGGCCTTCTTCCTTCGGCTTCTCCTCAGAACCCATGCTGGGTGATGAGTGTCCTGATAGCTTCCAGGAACACGAAGAAGAAGTGCACGACTTGGATGACGAGATAGATGACATGAGAAACCGCAAGAAGCTGTTCTACAAGCTGGACAGGGGGTCCAAGGAGTTTGAGGAGAACAATTTGCCCTTGCGGCGCAGATGGAAGAGAGAGAAACCCAATACCAAGAATCCATCAGAGAGCAACAAGGTGGAACCTAGCAAACCACCTCCTTTGAAGGTTCCAAAGTTGAAGGTCAAGCCTGTAGAGCGAAAAGACGACATGGTTGAGGTGAAGAGGGACCGAGTGCCGACGTTTAACCAGATGACTGGTCCTTACCACTACCCTTTCTGCCTAGACATACATGTCTCGAAGGGGTCGGTGCGTGCTTGCTTCGTTCACCGAGTGACCAGCAGAGTGGTGTCGGTTGCTCACTCCATATCAAAGGACATGAAGTTTGATCTTGGTTCAAGGAAGGGTATCAAGGCATGTGTGGCGGTTGGGGCGTTACTTGCGAAGCGTGCGATAGAGGACGATATTCACAATGCAATTTATACACCTAGAAAAGGGGACAAAATTGAAGGAAAAATCGAGGTTGTGCTGCGTGGAATAATTGAGAATGGAGTTGATGTGAAGGTGAAACTCAAACAAAGGAAGCTAACAAAGGTATCCCATGATTTTCTTATTATTGTACTTCGTTTTTTTTATGATGCCTGTGAATTTGTCTATTATATATTTTAGTCTTCTTGGCATATAACATCTGGAAGTAGTTCAGAATACTTGGTTGATATCAACTTATCAAATGTGTGAATTTATATTTTTATTTTTGTTAAATGAAGAAGCTCATTATGATGTCTGTCGTTGGAAAATGCTTCACATAAGCAAAATGTTCAGGATGTGCTATGAAAACCATGTGCCCATCTCGTTTATGTGACATTTGATTGTTTTGGTGAGCCTGTTTTTCTTAGGTAAAAATATTATGGTTTGAACATTGATGCCCAATAGCTAAAAGCAACTCAGTTTCGATCCATCTTTACTGCTGGGAGCAGTTAGAGCCGAATTCTTATTATCGCACTGCCTGCCATTACTATTAAGTGATAGCAATGCTTGAACTCACAGTTTGAACCTTTACTTGCAGAATGCGCCGGCGGTGCAGCGTGATGAGTCTCGGTGGTAGCCTCACAGTTGGCCAGCATATATTAACCTCTTGATAGCATGGATTCAGCGCCACAGTACCCATTTTTACTTCATGTCGGAGCCAAACCATTATATATAGAGCAGACAAAGGAGATGTGCCAATCCTATCAGATCTTAGGGTTTGTGCTACCAGCTTGCAGCTAGTCTACACTCTGCAGTTTGTGCTGAGCTTCCAGTTCCATGTGTCCGTCTTTCGCTTGCTTCATGACATGGCACAGTTTGGTGTATTCCTGTGTAGGACTCCGACGGCTGTCATTCCTCTTTTAGTGCTGTTCCTCCTCATTGTCGATGGCTGAAGATCAGAGATGTAGCTGTGATCTGGGCTTGTGGCTGTACCTATTTCTTTAGATGTCCTGTTGATCATACTGTGTATGTACTGATGCAATGCTACTGGTTGCCGTCTGCACTAGACTATCGAGTGCCTAGTCAGAATTAGGGCCTCGTTGTATCAAAGGGAATTAGGAGACTATCAAACTCTGGGGGAATTGTACATTTGCCACACTTTTGTTTGCACTTTGCATATTTGCCACATCATGTGTCACTGACATGTGGTGGGCATAGGGCAAATATGCAATAACAAATGTAAAATGTGGCAAAATGTAAAGGGAATTAGGGCCTCGTTGTATCAAAGGGAATTGGGATTTTTTTTCCGTGTATGTTGTTTGACGAACGGGGCTTGCTCCAGTACAACCCTCTCCCCCTAAACTTGTAGAGCCCATCTAAGCCCATATCCAAAACCATGTATATCTATGTATAGGTATACAGATCCATGTATAGGCGTGATGTAGTCTCCAATCTCTATCCCGCACACAACCCTAAGCCACCCAACCTCGCCGTTGTTGACCATCGGCAGGCAAGTCGGCGTCTCCTTGGCCACATCGCCGCTTGCGCGACAAGCAGCTGGACATGTCCAGCAACAAGTCCGGCAGTTTTTTTTGCTCATACTTGTCCGACAACAAGTCTGGCAACTCCCAGTAGCCTACATTAAAATTTCGTCACCCGAAACTACTTCGACGAGCATGTATCTAGACTGTCCGTCGCGTCAACGCGCTGCCACCTTGCCGTGTCGCCGCCCTGCCGCGCCTCCGCCCTTGCCGGCACACACCTACAAGGCCATTCCGAGGTGTGTGCCGGCCGGATCCACCTCGCAGCGCCTACGCCCTTGCCGGCACACACCTACAAGGCCATTCCGAGGTGTGTGCCGGCCGGATCCACCGTCACCATTTCGCCGTCCGTGACCGTCGCCAGCGATGAACCGGCATACCTATGTATTAGTATATATACATATGATAGAAAGGAGTATAATTTAGTTGGGCTATACGGGTTTTGTAATATTAATTATGAAGGGGTATCGAGCGATCTCAGCCATTCTTGTGTTTGAGTTTGCCTAAGTTTAGGTTGAGTTTGAGGGGAGGGGTTGTACCGGAGCAAACGCCTTAACAAAATACAATTTTGTAGAAAGTATTCTCGATGTTTCATTTGCACTACAGGTCTACATTTCCAAGCATCACTTGTGTTGACGCTGAACATGTTTAAAAGATTTCCATGTCGTTTCAATCATGTAAGATTCAGAATGCGATGGCATTGTGATCAATCATGTGCGTGTTTCGAAAATCCTGAGAGCCGAACGCTCGCGTCAGTCACCGCTCCATCTCCAAACCGAGAAAAATCATCCCCTTAACATTCTAGCAAACACCCTCCATGCCGCTCCGCACGCTGCTCCGGCACCTAGCCGCCGGGCGCTTCGCCCGCGTGCAGGCTCTCACGGGCACGACCACGGCGGCGGCGGCGCACGGCGTCCTCCACCTCCTCCTCCGCACCGCGCCGCTCCCTCCCCTGCCCCACCTAGTCTCCCTCGCGCGCTGGTCGCGCGCCCACTTCCGCGCGCCGCTCCCGCTCCCGCTCCACGCGCTCCTCCTCGCTCGCCTCGCCTCCCACAGGCTCTACCCGCTGCTCCGCTCCGAGCTCCACGCCCTCGCTGCCGCTCGCTTACACTCCCCGCCTTCCATCCTCCGCGCCCTCCCCGCCGCCTCCTCCCCCACCGCCCCGCCGCTCATCGCGGACATGCTCGTCTGTACGCTCGCTACGGATTCCCAGCCCTTGCCAGCGTACGAGGCTTTCCTCTTCGCCGGAGACAACTACCCGCGCCACCGCCCCTTTGTCTTCTCGGTGAACCGCCTTCTATCCGCCCTCGTCGACGCTGGCCGGGCCGACCTCGCCGAGAGGGCTTTCAGGGCGGCGCTCCGGCGGCGGGTATCGCCGGACCTTTTCACTTTCAACATCGTCATCTCCGGGCTCTGCAAGGACGGCCAGCTCAGGAAGGCTGGCGATGTGGCCAAGGACATCAGGGCGTGGGGGCTGACTCCCTCTGCCGTCACCTACAATACTCTCATCGCTGGATACTGCAAGAGGGGTCGTACCGGGAGGATGTACCATGTGGATACACTCTTGAAGGAGATGATCGAGGCTGGGATCTCGCCAGATGAGGTAACATTCAATGTGTTGATTAATGGGTATTGCAGTGACTCGAACCTTGCTGCTGCGCTGAGAGTCTTTGAGGAGATGAAGGAGCAGGGGATTGCGGCGAGCGCGGTGACATACGCTGCACTTGTTTGTGGTTTCTGTGGCGAGGGGAAGGTAGAGGAAGGGGTGAAGCTAGTGGATGAGATGCAGGATTTGGGGCTGGCGCCTAATGTGGCTACCATGAACAGTGTGCTGAATGGGTTTTGCAAGAAGGGCATGATGGCAGATGCTGAGAATTGGATTCATGGTATGGTGCAGAGGAGTGTTGAACCTAATGTCGTTACCTACACTGTTTTGATCGATGGATATCGTCGGCTCGGCAAAATGAAGGATGCAGTGGCAGTGATGGACGCGATGGCAGGTAAGGGGATTAGTCCAAATGTAAGATCGTACAATTGCCTGATAGCTGGGTTTACCCATAATGGGGATTGGAGGAGTGTTTCTGGCCTTCTCGATGAGATGAAGGAGAAAGGTGTTTGTGCTGATATTGTTACTTACAATACACTCATTGGTGCCCTGTGCTGCAAAGGGGACGTACGGAAAGCCGTAAGGCTTTTGGATGAAATGGTGATGGTTGGCGTGGAGCCAAAGCATGTGACTTACAACACCATAATACATGGATACTGTGAGAAGGGGAACATCAAGTCTGCCTATGAAATTAGGACCAGGATGGAGAAAGATAGGAAACGGGCAAATGTGGTCACATACAATGTGTTCATCAAGTACCTTTGTAGAATGGGGAAGATGGAGGAGGCTAATGAGCTCCTGAATGAGATGTTGGAGAAAGGTCTCGTTCCAAATGAGGTTACCTATGAAACAATCAAGGAGGGGATGATGGAGAAAGGTTATGTCCCCGATGTTAGAGGACTCACTTGCTCAGAATCCTCTCAAAACCTTTCATCTACCTGAACACATGGTATGTTCTAGTAATGTACTAACATAGCTTGTGTATACCTACTAAATACCTAACAAATAAAGCAACCAAATGGGAAGTCGGATTGTTGTTGAAATGATAAATTGGTGGTCACTACTTCTGCTAGGTCATAGTTTGCCCACCCGGTAAAGGTTTGGATATGATCATGTGGGCTGTATGTGGTATAATGTAGGAGCTACTCTGTTCTTTGGTATAGTTCAGCCATCAACACCGTCCTGGTCCAACTATTACCTTATGAGGCTTGCTCCAGTACAACCCCCTTACTTAAACTCAGTTTTGGTACCAGTGTCATTAGCCAATTAATTAATTGGCTCTCCTAAGCCCGTGTCCAAAGCCAGTATATACTGTATACCGCATAGATTGCTCCTCCCTGATCGGTCGCCCATGTCCCGCTCGCGATTGTGATTGTTGCCGCCACGATCCTCTTCCCATGCCAGGAGTTGCATCCTCGCTGGCCAGTTGATCCCCGTGCCAAGGCTGACCGCTCCACATCACTCCTCGTCACTTGCGTCGGCGAAGGCAATCGCCTGAACCGTAGTCATTGACGTTAACAGCATCTCCTGTAGTAGGATTTCTGTTTTGCACCTCACGGGCTATGGCAGGAGCAGGGCCGGACATGTCTTTCGTTGTTGACAGACTGTATTGTGGGAAAAAAGCAAGGCGCCGTCCACCGCGCCACCGTCCATCACCACCCTACAGTATTTCCATATAAATACACGACCTACATGTACAGATCCATACACATGCGGTTGGGCCATACAGGTTTCTACTGGGCTAATGTATTCATTAATTATTCATTAATTAGTCATAAAAGACAATCAAGCCCTTAAGCGGGAAGGGGTATCGAGCGATCTCATCCGTCCTTGTGTTTTAGTTTGGCTGAGTTTGAGGAGAGGGGGTTGTACTGGAGCAAACGCCTTACCTTGTATCCAATTGACAGTTGTAAGTCCTAATGGTTGGCATTCTCTAGACCTGGTCTTTTTGGTGTGCACAACGTTGTGCATTGAAGGAAGTGAACTAGAGCGAACTAAGCAAACTTGAGTATCTGATTATACATGCTTATTAGTGTTTAGTGATAATGTAGTACTAGAATTTATTTTGGCTTCATTTAGCATGAAACTCTCTCATGTGTCCTATTTAGCATCACAGAGGAAGTTGGAGTCTGGAGATGAACACCTGTGCAACTCCATCTAGCAGATCCATGAATCTGAAAGTTCTCATCTGGTACTGTGCCTCTGGATACTGAATTAATCAGTTACCTAGAACTTACTTTTAGACATCTCTCATAATGTTATTTCTTTAAGGTTAGTGGCCAATTTATTTGGTCCATACTGGCCATAATTAGTCCTCGAGTAGAAGACTTGGTCGTGTTTCCCTAGAAAAGAAGTTTTCATGTTTACCTTTTTGTTGGATTTGAACTCAGATTCAGAGCAGCTACTATCCGCAGGGTACAGATATTTCCTTGATTTGTCCGGATAGTTTCCTGGATTTGAAATCAAGATATCTAGCGATAAGGCATTAGGCATTCATCATTATCTTTTATGTGCATATCATAATTAACACATGAGAAGTGGTTCTATGCTCTTCCAAAATTCTATTTCCACAAATGTCAAAACGTCCCTAGATACTTAGCGCAAGGGTAAGTTAGTGATTTGTTATTGCAGTAGACCCGAAGTCCAAAACCGTTCGATCGGTGTTCTCCTTCACCCCCATGATCTCTTTCTTCATTCACCGACCAGACACCCCTGCAGCGGCCTGCGATGAACCGGCTCCGGCGTGCCACTGCAGCTCCCCTCCACCCTGCTTCGACCAGGTCAACTTCGCGCTGCCCAGCCAGCGGATGCCCATATCAGACCTCTTCACCTGAATGACGCTCGTAGAGTGGTTCACCGTGTCTGTGCTGGTTTATTGGTAAGTATATTGCTCCAACAATCATGTAATCCTTGTTAGTGATGCTTCTCACTGTTTTCCTCTTGCTTAAGTATATTGCTCCAACAATCATTTGGATGGCTCATGGTTGGTACTTTACAATGTGACCTGATTCATTCCTAGTTAGAAGCACTGCATGAAAAAATGCACATTTAACAGAGCAGAATGATCATTCAGCTAACAAGGAATTACACAGGAGTATGCAAGTATATAATTGAATAGGGTTATTTACAAATTACAATTATAATAGTGCATGTAAAAAAATTATCAGCATACTCATACGATGGCTGAACTATTCTCATTGTTTCCTAATTCCTATCATTTACTGCAGGCATACTACCCAGGACTTTTGATTGTCCCAGATTAGATAATTTGATCGTTTGAGGTATGTTGTCACTTTGTCTCTTTCACAAACAGTGTTGTAAGCATGATTCCATCAACTTGCGGGTGCGGCTCCAACCATCGACATAGTAGGATCACTAAAGAGTTCCCTGTCATTCACACTTCTTCATTGATTAGTTAGTTTGCGCCATATGCAATTGATTTAATGTTTATAATCTGTGATATATGAACTGCCAAATTCGCTGATAAAAATCTTGTATGTTCACCTGCGACAGTATCCAATATTTTCCATGATTGATTTGGATAAATGTCGGAGTTTTAGGAGCTTTAAGAATCCTTGGATCTTGCTTTGTTGACGACATGTGAAGTATTTTATCAGTGATTATTTTGGATGCACTTCTGGACCGAACGAAACCATCTTTCATTGCTATTCATAGCATCCAAATTTCATTACCACACGTAAAACCTGCATTGTGTCAATTTGTTGAAATAGACATATATATCTACTAATTACCAATACATAGTCATTTTCTATCAGCTAACTATGCAATGTGTTGGATAACTGTTGGTGAATCTGTTGTATGACATGTTAGGCTGTCTTCTTGTTTGGCCCAGTCCAGTTCCTGACCTATATAAGGTGCTTCTATCTCAGAGTTCTGTAACCCTAACAATAGGGAGGAAAGTTCCTCCCAGCAGCCACCATCAATCCCTATCTCAGGTTAGACCCTCACCTCTGTCCACATGGTATCAGAGCAAGGGGCACTGAGGGCAGTGTTGATCTGGAAGCCTAGACTGCTGCGGTAGCTAGGAGGAAGAGGAAGGGAGCAGGCTGTTGCGGTGGCTGGGGGAAGAGGAAGGGAGCAGGCTGCTGCGGCGGCAAGGAGGGAAAGGCAGTGACAAGTAAGGATATGAAGAGGACATCCTGCGGGTAAGCCCTTTGATGTTTCTGAGAGGTTAGTTTGGTGTCAAGCTGGCTAGGGGTGCGAAAGGCAGTACCACAGCAACGAAGGCAAGCATAGGGGACAACGGGGATTTGACCAAGGCTCTGGAGAAGCTAGCACTACCAAAGGATGAAAGGAGATGGAGGAGGATCTGGAGGGGGGCAATCGTTTCCCATACCGACATCCGTCAGAAACTTGAGCTGCTGGCTAATGAAATCAAGCTGGAAGGAGTGACCAACTATCTCCGGTGGTCAAGGAGGGCGCTGTTGATTTTGAACTCGAAAGGGCAGGATGAAAGCTGCAGAACCAGCAGACAAGACCAGTTCTGAATGGAAGAAGTGGAATGCCATAAGTTCGCTGATTGTGGCATGGTTGCTTAACTCTTTGGTTCCTAATATTGCTGCTTCTGTAGAGCACTCACAAAGGAGGTATGGGACACCCTATCAAATCTCTATTCTGGAAAGGAAAATATTATGTTGATTGCTTAGATTGAGGATAAAGTGCATGACTTGCAAAAAGGAGACAAAACTATAATGGCATATGTGGCTGAGCTGCAGCATCTTTGGGGAGATTTAGATCATGTTGATCCTCTAGAACTTGCCCATGGGGAATGCGTGAGTGCTGCTACGAGCTGGATTGAACGCCGGCGGGTTATGAAGTTCTTGAAAAGTCTTAATCAAGATTTTGAGGGAAGAAGGGCTGCTTTAGTGCATCAAACCACTACCCCTTCTCTCAAAGAAGCCATTGCAGCTATGTCCAGAGAGGAAGTGCGTCTGAATATGGCAAAGGGCAGCGATTATGTCCCTCATTCGACCTTCTACACTATCGAGAGACAGGAGATGAGAGACTGCTATACTTGTGGACAGAAGGGACACTTGAAGCAACAGTGTACCTCCTTTGCTACACCCGATAGGGGGGAGAGGGGGGTACATATATGGTAGAGGAAGCTGGAAGAGGTGATGGTAGAGGTGGTGGACAACAATATGTCAGAGGTGGTGGACAACAATATGGTAGAGGTATGGCAGCAGCTTTAGAGCCAACAGCCAGGGTCAATGAAAGAAAGAAGGACAAAATGAAGCAACCTTTGGAAACTTTGCTCACTATGTCTACAAAGATGAAGGTAATATTGATAGTGTCTATAGGTACTCATAATGTTAATTCAGATTGATGCTTGATTTGGAGCATCCAAACATGTTACTGGAAATATTAGTGAGTTTGACTCTTATACTCGGTATCCTCCCACACATAGAGGTACTATTCAAACAGCAGATGGCACAACACAATCTATAAAAGGAGAGGGGTCGGTGCAATGTACACCCAACATAAAATTGTCATCAGTTCTACATGTTCTTGCAAATCTGTTGTCTATATGCCTCAATTGATCAGCAGGATTACCGTATAATAGTTGATATGTGTTTAATTCATGAAAGGGAGAGCAATAAGAAGATTGGGACTGCAACCAGGCATAGAGGTTTTTGGCACATAGATCGTGACAAGATGTAGCATGATGCAAGTTTTGTGCTTGCTGCGATTGTTAGAGGAAAGGAGAGTATGACACTAGTTCATCATCGTCGAATGGTCCACATGACGTTTGATAAAATGTTTCGAGTTTTTCTTGATGTAATGGATGGAGTGGACAAAACCAAATTATGTTGTGATGCTTGCGAATATGCTAAGCATACAAGAACCTCTTATGTTTAGAGGGATCAGAAGTGTATCTCCATTTGTGTTAGTGCACTCTGATGTATGGGATGTATGGAAGTACTTTGTGACCTTTATTGATTACTATTCCAGAATGACTTGGATCTATCTTATGCATCACAAAGATGAAGTGTTCACTTATTTTCAGAGTTTTTGCGCCTACGTGAAAAACCAATTCAATGTTAACTGATAATGGTACTGAATATATCAACAAACCTTTTGCTGCTTTCTTATCTTCACAAGGTATGCACCTGCCTGACTTCATGTCCTGACACCCACCCCTCCCCAGAATGGAGTTGCTGAGCGGAAGAATAGGCACATTCTTGAAGTGGCTCGATCTCTTATGTTTACCATGAATGTTCCCAAATTCTTATGGGGTGAGGTAGTTATGACTGCTACGTATTTGATCAACATAATGCCTTCAAAGATTCTAGGTACGCAATCTCCTTGCCAACTCCTTCTAGATAACAATGACTTTGTTGTGCCACCCAAACTCTTTGGTTGTACAAGTTTTGTAAGGGATCACAGACCATCTGTTGGCAAGCTAGATCACCGGGCTATCAAATGTATTTTTATTGGCTATTTCTCCAGATAGAACGGTTACAAGTGTTGGAGTCCCACCGACAGGAGGACATTTGTAAGCATGGATTTTACGTCTCACGAGTCGGAACCATTTTATGGCGGTGAGAGTGGTCTTAGTGGCTTGTTCCATGGGCTTCACCATCTAGGTGATGCTCAAGAGGGGGAGAAGCAGATTGGAGACCAACAACAACAAAGTGGTGACCAACAGCAACATCATCAAATTTCTATTGTTGCGGAGATTCCTGGTACACCTACACCACCTAGACCCGTACCACCACAAAGATGGCTGCAGAATCCATTTGTGTACTCCAGAAGACAAGTACAAAGGGAACAAGTAGATGCACTGGAGGAGTAACAAGACCAGGGGAGCAACCCATTGGACCTGAAAATCAAGGAAGCACAAGCGTAGATTCTGCTGAAAAGAATCATTCTCAGACTAAGTCCAATAATAGCCTAGACTTGCCAATTGCAATAAGAAAAGGGATAAGGAAAATTGGGCCCCAAAAACAACATAGTTATGATGACTATGACATAGGAAATTATATTTCTTACAAGGCATTGTCACCCTCTTTTCGGGCTTTTGTTGCTTCGCTGCAAACTGTATCTGTTCCTAAGGATTGGATGGTGGCTAGGTTGGACCCGAGATGGTGCAGTGCAATGATGGAAGAATTAGAGGCTTTGAAGAAAAATAAAACATGGGAGTTGACATATCTCCCTAAAGGAAAGAATGCAGTAGGATGTAAGTGGATCTATTTTGTAAAACAAAATGCAGAAAGAAAAGTGGAGAGATATAAGGCAAGTCTTGTGGCAAGAGGATATAGTCAGACTTATGGTATTGACTATGATGAGACCTTTGCACTAGTGTCAAAAATGAGCATTGTCAGAATATTAATCTCTTTTGCAGCAAATTTCGCATGGCCCTTGCATCAACTTGATGTCAAAAATGCCTTTCTGCATGGTGATCTTCAAAAGGAGGTGTATATGGAGATGCCACCAGGATTTGTCACACCTGACACTAAAGGGAATGTATGTAGACTCAAGAAATCACTATATAGGCTCAAACAATCTCCACGGGTCTGGTTTGACAGGTTTAGACAAGTGGTGTGTGGTGTGGCATGGGGTATGGTCAATGCAATGGAGACCTTACCTTATTTTACAGATATTCTGAGCAGAAAATCACTATCCTTGCAGTGTATGTTGATGATATTATTATCACGGGAGATGATGATGTGAAAATCGTAAAACTGAAAGGATGCTTGAGTCAAGCCTCTGAGGTGAAAGATTTGAAAAAGCTTAAATACTTCCTTGGAATAGAAGTTGCAAGATCGTCAAAAGGGATATCACTATCTCAAAGAAAGTATATCTTGTATCTCTTAGATGATATAGGCATGCTTGGGTGTCGAGTGGAGTCTGGAGAACCCATAGACAAGGAGAAATATCAAATACTTGTTGGAAGACTAATGTACTTATGCCACACGAGACCAGATATATCATTTGCAGTGAGTGTAGTGAGTCGCTATATGCATGACCCGAGGAATGGATACTTGGAAGCAGCTCAAAGAATCTTGAGATACTTTAAGGGCACCCGGGAAAAGGATTATGGTTTAAAAGTAATGGACACCTAAATGAAGATGGATATTGTGATGCAGATTGAGCTAGCTGCTTAGATGATTGAAGATCCACCTCAGGGTGTGTTTTTGTTGGGAGGAAACTTGGTGTCATGTAGAAGCAAGAAACAATCAGTTGTCTCGAAATCAACGTACCGAATGTCGGGCCTTGGTGAAATGTTGTGGGTACGAAACCTTCTAAGAGAGCTGAAAATTTTAAGGCAAGAAAGCTTGAAAGTGTGGTGTGATAATAGTCTGCCATAAACATAGCAAACAACCCCAGCATGAGCAAAGTAAACATGTGGAGATAGACAGGTTCTTTATTAAAGAAAAGATTGATGCAGGGATTATCTTATTGGCTTATGTGAAATCAGGACAACAAATGGTTTGACAAAAGGGCTAGGCTCAAAGGAGTGCAATCTTGCCTGTGCTAAGATGGGGATGCTAAGATAGGGATGGTTGACATTTATCACATATCTTAAAGGGGAGTGTTGGATGGTGAATCTGTTGTATGACCTGTTGGGCTGTCTTCTTGTTCTATGTTGTGGCCCATCTAGCCCGGTCCAGTTCTTGACCTATATAAGGTGCTTCTATCTTAGTCTATAACCCTAACAAGAGAGATCCTCCCTGCAGCCATCGTCTATGCCTACCTCAGGTTAGGCCCTCACCTCTGTCCACACAATGCAACTTTTCTAGGGCCATAGCTAACAAAAGGTATTCTCTATGTAGCATGTATTTTAGAGGTTTCAGTGGTGTTTCAAAACCTCACAGTATTAATGTAGTTGGAAGACACGTGAGCACTAAGAGCATCTCCAGCGGCGCCCCTAATAGGGTCTGCGGCAACAACGCCGGATTGCCGCTATCGGGAGCACCAGCACAAGGTGAAGGAGTATTAGGAGGTGCTGGCCCCAGTGGCGCTCCCAATAGGAACTTTCAAAAAAAACTCATGAATATAAATGAAAGCCAGCAAATTCCATTGAAATTCTTAGGAAATTATACATGTTTAAAGGAAGTTTAGTTTAAAAACCTAAACTAAATCATAGATCTAGCTGTACTGGTTGAATAGCTGTACTGGTTGAATGTGTCGTAATCGTCGCTGCTGTCATCGTCATCGAAGACAGAGACCACTGCCACAGTCGTCGTCGGAGATGTCAATTATGTCGGAGTCCCGCGTCGACCACGCCTCGACGTATTCAGTGGCCACCAACATGATGTTTGCCGACTCGCATAGGGTGGCATTGAGACCTGGAATCTCCTCCAGGTTGGCAGAGTCGTGCAACAGTGACAGAATCCGATAGTCCGCCAGAAATGTCGGCAGCTCCTCTTCAACTTCTTCAGCGGCAGAGGTAGTGGCTTCTTCTCCTTCTTGGGGCGCTCCCAGCTGCGGCAATAGAATTGGGTGGCACAGCGTGAGACGACAACGCAACCATGTCATTCGTGGCGGCGATTGTGGCTCCAGCTTGGGGACGATGGGATGCGCCGCGCGACGACGATGACGCATGGTGCCTCGATGGGGTGGCTCCGGCTTGGGGACGAGGGGCGGCGTGCACAACAACGAGTGCGACGACGATTGGGTTTGGGATTTGAATCAGATATTAACAAGCATGTACCTGGTGCATATAACCTACAAAGAGAAGAACCTGGAAACACGAGAGTATGAACTGCAGTGCAAATTTCGGTACGTGGAGAACCAGTAGTGGTAGACCCTCCTCATGGACCAATTGCCGATATTCCACCTGCCTACGCCAGTGGAAAAATCTACTGGATAGCAAGACCCTAATCTTGGACAATTTTCCCTTAGCTATGAAATTTATGGTGTCTAGGATTGCATACCAATTAAGGGTATATTTTGGTGTGATGGCAGTGTCATATTAGGAAAACTATGTACACATAGTGTCAAATAAGGAAGAAATATATTTCCAGGGCCAAATGGGGAATTGGAATTTAGGGGAGGGCCAAATTAGGAATTCTCTCTTATAACACTACTAAAATTGATATGGCTAAGAAACCTTGCCATAAGCCCTAACACATCCGGAACATCTACTCCCCATCTCCTTCCTCCAGATCCACCTCATCCCACCACCTCGACTGCCGCCGTCGCCGCATGGTGCAGCCGCTGCCCTCCTCCTAGTGTTTGCCGCGACGGCATGAAGCCGTCTGAGGCAGCCGCGACGGCATGGAGCCGTCTGAGGCAGCCGCTGCCCGAGATCCTCACAGAGATTTTCGCCCGTCTCCCAGCTAAGTCGGCCGCCCGCTTCCGCTGCCTTTCTTACGAGTGGTTCGCGACTCTCTCGTCGGACTACTTCGTGGACCTCCACGTCCGGAGATCCAACAGGCCGGGACGCCCCAGGCTGCTCCTTGCTCCGATAGGTTCCCTCTATGATGGCCACATCTATTCATGGAAGCCCGGTGGCCCCGTTGAGAGGCTCATGACGGACGATTTTGCGTCGAATGGTTTGCTTGTTCCTAACACCAAGCCCTGCCATGGCCTCGTCCTGATGCGGTGCACTGACCATGGTGGGTACTTTGTTTGTAACCCTTGTACCGGTGAGGTCTTAGCTCTACCTGACAGCAAGTTGCCATTGAAGATGACTTTGCGGATTGCCACACGTGGCCAACCTGAAGCACCATACTTCTTTGAGGTAGCTTATGGCCTTGGTTACTGCTCGATTACCAGGCAGCATAAAGTAGTGCGTTTGTTTCGGAACATTGAAGTGTCAAGCTGTGAGGTATTTGAGCTTGACACACCTGCATACTGGAGGCCCACTGCTGAACAGCCTCCATTGTGCCATGTCAAGGAGCAGAAGATGGCTGTTTTCTTCAACGGATATCTGCATTTCCTCTGCACTGATGCTAGCATTACCACTTTCAATACTTGCAGTGAGACCTTTGGTTCGTTGCCACCGCCGACAGGTTTTGTGAACGCCTCACCGGTGCTGACGGAGCTGGATGGCTACTTATGTTTCTGCTATGGAGAACCTGATACTGATGATCCTTACCATGTCTTCCTGCTAAGAGATTACATGAAAGGCAGGTGGGAGAAGCTCTGTTGCATTGATCGAATGGCTTGGCCAGAATCTGAGCGAATGCTACTGCGGTCTCTCTGCATTGCCCCACTTGCCATGTATCATTCAGATGATGGACAGAGGAAGATCATGTTCGGGACTGGATCTTGCAAAGTGTTTGGAGTTGACTTTGACAGCAACACCCCAGAGATTTTATTCACACCGGACGGAACCATCATTGGTAGCTGTGAAGATGACTCTAACCTGCCGCTTTGTCTGTTTGAGGAGTACCTCGGTCCAGTGGGACGAACACTTGATGAGATGGTCTTGTCATCACCGATCACTAAAGCTTGGTCTGACATCCTCAAGTGGTTGCCCGGACGCTCGGTGTCCGAGTTGAGCTTGGTTTGCAGGGAATGGCGTGCAATGATCATGGCAGACTGTTTCATTCACTCGCATGTCATTCATGCTAATTTGAACAAGAGCCCTCGGATCATGGTCGTCTTGGATCCTCGTTTTGGACATTATATGGATCTGAAGGACTTTGTTGATGCGGGTGTGCCACACTTACTTGGTAATCTTGTATGTAACCCCCAGCCTTGTCACGGCCTGAATGTAGGGAGCTGCAGTTCATGGGATTATGTATGCAATCCTGTTATGGGTTATTGTGAGTACATCGAGCCTGACGTTGATGATGGCACTTTGTTTGCTGGGCGTATGGGATTGGGTTTTGACTCAGCTATTAACAAGCATGTACTGGTGCATATTACCTACAAAGAGAAGAACCTGGAAACACGAGAGTATGAACTGCAGTGTAAATTTCGGTATGTGGATGTCAAGGAGTGGATTTTGGTAGACCCTCCTCCTAGACCAATTGCTGATGTTCCTCCTGTCTACGCCAGTGGGAAAATCTACTGGATGGTAGACCCTGAGCTTGGACAATTTTCTCTAAGCTGTGAAATTGTGGCGTTCAATGTTGAGACAGATGAATTTGAGGTTCTGCAAGGTCCTCCATGCAGCCATGAGAAAGGCCGTATGTCCATCCTCCAGATTGGGGGTGCACTTTGTGTGGCTTGTTCAAACAAAAGCATGAATGTGATTGACATATGGAGGATGAAGGACATCGGCACCTGGTTAATAGAACATCATATAGAGCTCAGTGGGTTCTCCCCTGAGTATTCGTCGGAGAATACTACACCTTTGGTCGTAAATCCGAAGGATGGTCGGATTTTTCTCAACACAGGTTTGTCACTGGGCTATTATGACCCAAAGATGGTGGCATTGGAGACCATTTACAGTGTGGGCATCCTGGAGCACGCCGGCAAAATCTGCCCTATTATCTGTGATGAAAGTTTAGTCCGCCCACTTGGGCGAACCTAATCTGCGGTATGTGCAATCCTACATTATTTAGTACTTAAATTATACTGATGGAAGGAGTCCTTAACGTACTTAGTGGAGTCATCAACTTACTATATGACTAGAACATTTCTCCAGCTAATTATATTTCATCTATGTCTCTTTTTAATGTGCAATAAAGGAATGAACAAATTTTGTCTCCAGTGTACCGATTAACAAAATTCTTGTTCTTAAGACGATACAGGGGCATGATACTCATAAGTAGCATTTTCTCATACATGTAAACTAAATCAGTCTGACAACAAAATCACAACATGATTTGTGCAACTATTAACTTTATCGAACAGATAAATCGCATGAACTTAGTAATGACATGCAGATCACAGAACTGAACTGATAATGATAATTTTCGTTGTGGTTCATTGGATGTCCTGAGCACAGATAATTACCAAGTTCGATAATATCTTGCTACGATGTTCCACAAACTACCTATTGGCAAAATTGGGAGTGGTACTCCCTGGTTATGATGATCATTAGTTCATTACTGCACATGCTAAGCCATTTATTCCTTTATATGCAAATTTTAGTTTAACTTACAGTATATTTGTCCATGTGCTACATCCTTATCCTAAATTTATGTCTTCAGGTGGGGCTACACCTTCAGCTTCCATATTCCATGGCATATCTGTAAGTAAGACTTCCCATCTTTATCTTTCTATGTAGCAATGTTCTTTAATCAGCTGTATTTCTAAAAAAATATAAATGTGTCAGGTTTCTTACATCCCACCATGTTTATGCTCCCTGGTTCTAATTTCCCAACCTCTTCTATCAATGGTGCAGAAACGAATAAAGAGCCCTCACGTGGAAGGTGGAACACCAGAACGCTATGTGTAACTCGGTGATGGGATGTCTCTTGTACCCCCTTCGCTCCATTCATCTTCTATCTTATACGAAGAAACTTGGTCGTTTATTTCTCATCAACTGTAGTGGAGTTTTAGTGCTTGTCTCGTTGCCTGGTATCTTCAGAATTTGCACTTAATTGGTTAAAGTTGTAATGCAACTTGTTTGTTACTTGCTTCTAGTACTTTGGTTGAAGTCATGGACGGGGCCTCTGGTTATGTCGAAACTAATTACTTGTGGTACGTTTTTTAGTTGGTTCGCGGAATGAGAATTGTTGGTTGTTGTTAATTTTGTTGATGACCAAAAATATGCATAGTATCGAGTATTTTGTACTCCCTCCATCATACTAAAGTTATCTTAGACTTGTCAAAATTTAGATGTATCTACACACTATCTAGTATGTAGATGCATTTAAATTTAGATAAATCTAAGACAAGTTTCATCAGACGGAGGGAGTATGATTCTACGGAACTTGCAATGACAGTGGCAATGTCTGTCCAGCTACTCTGTCGTTGTTCTCTGCTGGCTAGCTCATCTTTGGAGCAGCTTCTAGGATCCCTATCTCACCCACCTCATTCGGCCGCCTCCCTCCCACCGCCTGCCAGCATGCCCATCGTCCGCCTGTGAGGCCGTAGCTGCCTGCTCCATCCGCGAGCCTTCAGTGGCACCAACCAGCTTTGGGAGGAGCCTGCTCTGCCCAATTCCTTGGTCCTTGGTTCAATTCCTTAACAACGAGGCGATCCTTCCGGGGGTGTTGGCTGGACTCGATCGACGACACGGTCAAGGACTCGGCATGTATCGGCGGGAGGCGTCGGGTATACAAGGCACTGACAGTTTTGTCTCCGAAATGTTAGATACAAAGGGTCTCAGGTGTGAATTTTCAGAACCTTTTAAAAATATTTAAGGGTCACACGATTTTAAGGGGTCTGTTCAGGCCTTTTTTTTTCAACTAAAACTGCAAGAGTAAGTTATTTTAAGGGTTTGATCAGTTTGCTAGAGTTGCTCTTGTGTAGAATAATGTGATCGTAGAAAACAAATATTGGTCCGGTCTGGAAAGGTGCTAGTCTACCGGAAAATGCTCGGCTTTGGAATAGCCAATTAGCATTAGCTGAATTCTTTTTTTTTCAACTAAAACTGCAAGAGTATGTTATTTTAAGGGTTTGATCAGTTTGCTAGAGTTGCTCTTGTGTAGAATAATGTGATCGTAGAAAACAAATATTGGTCCAGTCTGGAAAGGTGCTAGTCTACCGGAAAATGCTCGGCTTTGGAATAGCCAATTAGCATTAGCTGAATTTGTAACAGAAAAATTCTCAAAAAAAAAAAAAAAAAATTGTAACAGAAAGACTCAACATATCCAGTGTATTTCAATCTTCAAGACTTCAACTGCTGAGTTTCAACGATGAAAACTATGCAGAAGAACAATCTGAGTTTGCACTTGACGAAAATGAAATCTGCAGAAAACCAACTACGAGTCTGCACTTGACGAAAATACAACAACATACCATACAACATGACTGCACGACAGGCAAATTCAAGAATAACACTACCTAATAGTATTTAGTACTGCTATCGAAACATACAAATGCCTATTGGAACTTGAGTGAGCAACAACTGAGTGAGCAGAGGGGCCATCAGAATCCTAACAATCCTAGCATTCTGAATGCACAGACCATGCACAGGCAGATCCAAGATAAAGAACGCAATAAATTCAGATAAACATTTGTCTACTGTACAGTAAAATGAGATGTGAAAGGATTCTCAAGCATCTCAGGGAAAATGAGAGCAACAATGAAACAGCTCCGAAAATTGTAACGAATGTTATCATGCATCTTATGTAAACCATGTTGCTTGGAAAAGGGCAAGTACTAACGTGTACGCAGGTTGCAGCCTCTACTACGAGAGCAATGCAATGGGCACGAGATCCTGACAGCAAAATAATCAGATACTATCAGTCTGATCCATAATATAGGACGTTTTGGCAAACTAAAACAGTTTGCGAAAACCTCTGACATTATGGAACAGAGGGAGTACTTGCCAACCGCACAAAAACAAAAAGAGAAGATCAATACATAGTTGACACTATTCTACAAACTGTAGGATAATCAGGCAGTCAAGCAGCATAGTTGGATCACCTTCTCCTCCATCACCCAGTGTTGTACAAGCACTCCAGAGAGCATTCGCGGATCTAGCATCCTTGGCTTGCTGGCAGAACATCACATTACATCAGGTGTTCTCTCCTGGCAATTTGGAAAAAATTAACATCCTAAGCCTTTAATTTTGCAGGCTTCGAAACATTCTTGGGTCTGGCACTGCCAGAGGCATGACCAAAGTTCGAAGATGCTACCGCTGACCAAGTTCAAACCTTACGCAACAATGCCAGGGTCAGCTTCTGATCATCAAGCAAATGTACTACGTATACCAACCTTCCTGTCAAACATATGAGCTAGTGACCTAACCAAGTACAAGACTACTACTAGTGAGCAATTTTATGCCGTGTCTAAAACCAACACATCAGATAACCTTTTCTGGTTAAAAAGCAAAGACTGTACATCCATGGCCATCAACAGTTTGGATTTTTTTCGAAAAGATCAACAGTTTGGATAACTCAATGATTCATACCAATGAATATGACCAACCACACAAGATCCGTTGCAGCAAAATAATCAAATACTACTTGCCAACCGCACAAAAAAGAAAAGAGAAGACCAATACATATAGTTGATACTACTCTACAAACCGTAGGATAATCAGGCAGCCAAGCAGCATAGTTGAAGATCACTGTTACCTTCTCCTCCTTCACCCATAATGTTGTAAGTTTCTCCTCTTTTGGCCACTATGACAAAGCTAAGAGCAGGCTGAGGAGGGCCACCAGAATGATCCGAGTTCAACAGCAAAGTCAAGATCCTTGACCCTATATCTAACCTTCAGAAGGTACTCCTACAGAAAAGCACACCAAGGTGTCGTACAAACACTCCAGAGAGGCATGGCCGAAGGTGCTGCCGCCCCGCTCACCAAGTTCAAACCTTAAGCGGCAATGCCATGGTCAGGTTCTGATCATCAACCAAATATACTACGTATACGTACAGTATGACTCTGACCTTCCTGTCAAACATATAAGCTAGTGACCAAACCAAGTACAAGACAACTAGTGAGCAATACATCAGATAACCTTGTCTGGTTAAAAAGCAAAGACTGTACATCCATGGCCATCAACAGTTCAGATAATAACTCAATAAGACATACCAATGAATACATGACCAAGCAAGTAAGCGATTAGCTATTGTCGGTAGTGGGAAAATGGAACTTTGGAAGTGCTTATACCAGGTAGCAGCACCAATGCGGAGAAATACAAGAGAGCTGTTTGACACTTGAATGGACCAAGAAACAGATCGTCAACGATTCTCAAGAGTGACAGTACCATCTAACGAAATACATGAGAGTAACAATTCACAACATCGCCAAGCATCCGAACAATAAGTTGATTACAAACAAAGCACATTTCACAAATGTAATTGCGCATCAAGGGCGTACACACATGGAGGCTACATCACTAGTTCACTACTACTACTACTCCCCAGCTACACATCACAGAGACATTTCATGAACTGTTATGCAACAGATGAACAGCAATACTTGCCACTGCTGGGGGATCTACCAAACCCTACGTACGCCCTAGTTCTTACCGCCTCCGTGGGCCTCGGTGGAGATGATGACGTAGCCGACCTTCTTGGGGCTCCCGGAGTCGGGCGCCTCGTCGTCGTAGTGGGAGAGCGCGCCGGTGCCGGTGATTACGGACCAGACGAGGTACACGGAAGCGGCGGTGAGGATCCCGACGACTACCATCAGGATGCCATTGAGGCGCTCCTGGATACTGGCGGCGGCGCCTGCCGCAGAGTGTGGGAGCTCTGGCAGCTCGGGGTGGCGGATCTGGATGTTCGCGGGGATGGAGTGCAGGTGGTGGTGGCGGTTGAGGTGGGGTTGCGCGTGGCCGTGGGCGCGGAGGAGATGGGGCCCGAAGCGGCGGACGCGGAAGACGGTGATGACCGTCGTGGCGAGGGGTGCGCTGTGGTCGGGGTCGTTGCTCGGGTTGGCGTTGGCCGAGTTGGAGGAGATGAGGAGGGTGTCGCACGGACGCGCGGCGTCGACTGGGGAGGCTATGAGGACGGATGCGGCGGAGGCGAGGACCAGGGCGAGCAGGAGGAGGCGGTCGGCCATGGCGGCGACGGCGTGGAGCAGCGAGAAGAGGTGTGGCGAACTGAAAGGGAGGGGATCCAACAAGGGACAGTTTGGGGAATCCGGGAATGTGAAGGGGGTAACTACAGTTTACCCCATTACGGCATCTCCAGCCGGCGCGACGCATTTCGGACGTCCAAATTGTCCGTCGCCTCCAGCGGGGAGACGCATTTTCGGCGCAGGCCATGAAATAGCGTCGACTTTGCACCAAAATACAGCCGCAAATTGAGGGCTGAAATAAGTTCATCACACTTTGCAGCTCGTACGGCGCAAAGTGGAGTGTAGAAGGATAGAGGGAGAGATATATGCGGAATATGATGGATGTTGTATTGAGCCTCATGGGCGAGTATATATAGGAGTACAAGGGACCGACTTGGAGTAGAAGACAAAAAACAAATCTATCCCTACCTAATCTATCCCTAACCGACATATACTCTAACATCCCCCGCAGTCGTAGCGGTAGCGTCGTGAACAACTGGAACGTCGCGGACGATCAGACTGGAGAGAAACCGAAGTAGAACCAGTGAGCTGCCTCGTGGACGGTGTCGCGGCGCACTAGCTTGGACTGTAGAGGAAGCTGGTGAGTCTCAGGCGAGGTGGTAGCCCTTTGTGCCGATGTCGAGGTAGCCGTGAGCGTGGGTGCTGCAACCTTTGGTCGAGGGAGCCGCGCGAGGGATTGCCGTGGCGATGTCGTGGGCGGGTGCCGATGTTGATGTAGCCGCAAGCGTGTAGTGCGAGAGGAGAGTGACGGAGACGTGTCGAGGCAGTCGTGGAGGTTGTCGATGCCGAAGTCGATGCAGTCGGAGCCGTCGAGGACGAAGTGCAACCATAGTTTTGCCAGAACTAGGCGCACATCGGGGACGAAGGCATACTCCGGTTTTGCCAGAACTGAGTACGCAAGACGAAGTCGAGGAAGGCGAGGCGCCGATCCGAGCTTGCCAGGCCCGGGGACGCGTCGGGGACGAAGGCACGCGGCGGTGTTGCCAGCACCGTGCATGCGTAGGATGGGACCAGTACAAATGGCGCGCCATGTCGGAGTAGACATAGCAGAGGAAGACTCAACGACAGTTGCCGGAGTAGAGTAGCAGGTGTCGTAGTCGGGAAAGATGCGAGGACGCTTGCGGCGGAGATGTAGTGGACGAAGACGTAGAAGGCGACTAACCCAGCGGTGACCCGGGGTGGTCATGCTGGACGCCTAGACGGGCGTTTGCGGTGGTCGGCGAGCCCAGCGCGACCTGGAGTGGTTGGCGAGCCCGGCGGCGACCTGGGGTGGAGAGGCGCGGCGTGGTACACGAAGTAGGCGAGGAAGACCCGGCGGCGTGACGAAGACCATGCGCGGACGGAGGTGACCCGCGCCGAAGGGGCGGCGTTGTTGTGGCCTCGGACGTCAGTGCGCGGGGGACGGCGAAGTAAACTGCGTGCGGTCACGTCACGGCCTGAGGGGCCGGCATGGCTGCAGGGCGCGAGTCGGTGCAGCGGCGGGAGGCCACCGGCACATGCCTCGGAAGGCGCGTTGGAGGCCGGTAGCATGGACCAAAGGCGGCGGCACTGCGGCCCGAAGGGGCGACGCAGCGGCAACCCGTAGCTCGATCAGTGGTAGGCACGTGCTCGGGGACGTGCTTGGTGGAGACGTGCGCGCTATCGGTTGATCAGACCGACGGCAGCGCTGTACGCGCCATGGCGTGAACGACACGCAGATCGGAGTCGATGGCGGCATTTTCGATGTAGTCCCGGTTATGACGGCGAAGATGAACCGGCGATGGAGACCGTGCAGGCGAAACAACCTGCTGCATCGCACGTAGGGGCGCCCCGTGTGCGGCGCGTGCGGCTGTGCCGTGCGGTTGGCCGGTGCAGGTCGATGCCATTGTTGGAGTAGAGGCGCAAGTGGACGACGGCGATGGGCGACTCAATCCGATCTATGATCGGTAAACCAAAAAAGAAAACGCCGGTCGCTCGACCGGCGACGCAAAAAGAAAACCAATCTACGGATTGAAAAAAAAAGACTTGAGGGCAGCGGATCAACGGATCGGCGAACGAACCCTCATACGGGTTGCGCGGCCCCCGGAGTAGATCATGGAGATCGACCTCCCCAGGGGCGGCGCGGCGCGGAAACTTTGCGGCGGCTAGGTCAAGGAGTGTGCCGCTCTGATACCATGTAGAAGGTTAGAGGGAGAGATATATGCGGAATATGATGGATGTTGTATTGAGCCTCATGGGTGAGTATATATAGGAGTACAAGGGACCGACTTGGAGTAGAAGACAAAAAACAAATCTATCCCTACCTAATCTATCCCTAACCGACATATACTCTAACATGGAGCAAAAGGAGCACAACAAGGCCTGAACAGCAATTAAAAAAAAAGTCCAAAAGGAGGCCAAGGTGCTGGGCGCATGACGCCAGCGATCAGGCGTCTCGCGCGTGGATTTCGGCGCGCCTCTTCATGAACCATGCCCTGGTGTCGTTGTCGACGCTGCTCAAGTCGGCAAGCATGATCCTTGTGTCTTCTGCACGCAATTTGGCCTCGGCGTCTGCCTTTTTGGCCTCGATGTCCAGCCTTTGGACATCGAGGACCTCCTTGGCGAGGTTCTGGTAGATGGCAGCTGCGGCCTCTTTTTCCAGACGCCTCTTCTCGTCCCTAGCAGCCATGGCGGCACGGTTGTCGGCCATTATCTTCTTCATGCTCTGCGTGAACGCAATGGCCTGCGCCTCCCGGACAAGATCGGCCTTGGTAGCCTTATGGCCTCGTGGACGAGGTGGAAGGACTGGACGGCCTTGATCGTCGTCTTCGCCGTCGAGGGTGATCGTTGTCCTATTCTTCACAGCTTATTGGTAGGACGCAAAGCTTATCATCCACTTGTTGTTGTCTTTGAGCACCTCCCAACAATGGACCATATGGAAGCCCTTCTTGTGCGTCGCCCTGAACTTCTCCAAGGCGCGAGATACCTGCAATCATAGCCGCCAACGATGTACAATGACGCAAATTGACGCAATGAAGCAAATTGTGTAGAATGATGATGGTTGTATCGTGTTTACCACTGTCATGACGCCAATGCCGCTTACGGGGTTGTTAATAGCATGTTCGACCGCCGAGCGGAACTTGCTTGTCTCTTGTTTGATGTAGTTCCATCTTTCCCGGAGGGACTCTTCCGTCCGAGGGCCTGTGATATGGTAGGGCGGGTGCATCCTCGTCTCGTTGTACTGTTGCAAGACCTTGGCCCAATAGACCTTGCCCTTTTGCTGGGCACCATTGATACAATCATGGGTCGTTGTCAGCCATGCTTCACACAAACACTTATCCTCGTCGTCAATGAAGCCTTGTGTCCTCAAGCTCTTGCCCTTCTTCTTCGTCGCAATGTCCGTGGGGATAGGCTGTGTTGGCGCGTCGTCGAAGTCGTCGACGGACACGGGTGTTGGCTGCGTCTGCTGGGTGGCGAACAACCGTGCGGTCTCGATGTCCTCCGCATCTTGCGTTGGTGGCCAGTCATCATGCGCGCCTGTCCCGGCCCGATCATCGCGAACGAAGCCGCCGCCGTAGATAATTTCCTGGATGTCTGAATCATGGCGGTCCTTCCAATAGTCCTACGAACGACCGGACATCAGACGCATGATACACGACACTCGCACACATTGACAGAGCTCACGTACCGGGTCGTCCATCATCGGGGCAGGCGGCGCCATTTCGTCGAACAGGATGCGGGGCTGCGGCATGCTCTCCTCCGGCACCTGGCGCATCTTCTATGTCACGCCCGGGCAGGAGTCACCCCTTCTAAGCGTCTGGTTGAGGTCGGGAACCGCCGCCCCGGTCAACTTCACCGGCGGCAGGCCGGAGGCGAACCGCGACGCCGCGTGGCCCTGCAAGGGAGCGGGAGTTCCAGGGCGCAGCTGGGAACTTACCGAGCTCACCGACGAGGCCGGAGGCGCGATGACGGCCATCCCCTCTTTCTTGACGAGCATGTAGCCCTCTGCTAAGCTCGGATGGAGGGCTACTTGCGCGACGCCGGCTTTGATCTGCATCTGCCAGGCCTGTTGGTTGGCAGCCGCTGAAAGTGCATGGAGCCCCCATGTGTGGTTTTGGTAATTAATGACAATCCCAATGGACTAATGTTTGCATTGAGTTATATTTATAGGTGTTGTCCATAGGCAATGCTTGAACTATATGTTGGCTTCAAGGTTGCAATAAGAAGAAATTGATGAAGGATATCAAGTGTCAAGTATGTCTTGAAGATGAACATGAAGTGAGCCCTCAAGTTATCTCAAGACATCAACATGATGAAGAATGAAGAAATGAAGTGCAAGTTCAAGATGAGCCATCTCGAAGAGATCCTTTGCTTGAGTCTTGCCATCCATATGGTGATCATGGATATGTGAAGATGCGCCGAAGAAGAAGCTCTCCCATGGTGTATTATGGGGGAGCAATCCACATGGTGGTCATGGTTATGTGAAGATGCGCCAGAAGAAGCTCTCCCATGGTGGATTATGGGGGAGCAATCCACAAGACTTCGTCAAGCAAGCACAAGCAAGAAAGGCGTTCCATCTTGTTGAGGTCAAGATCGTCGTCATCGAGCTCAAGTGGAATGCTCAAGTATAAGGTTTGCTCTTGATAGGGTTTCTTTCTCACCGGTCTCATAGTGTAGTTGGAGACCGGTTTATAGTTTAGTTGCTTTACTATCAAGAGGGCTCTCGAGTGAGTAACTCGATCGTATCGTTCGGAGAGAGCTCAAACCTTTGCATCCTTGCATCATCTTTCTTGATTGTTATTTGGATCTTATCCATGTGATGTTTTAGAGCTTGTGCTTATCCTCATGACAAGCTCTAGTTCATCGAAAATGGATTTCAGGTTTATCACTTGTTGCGTTTTCGAGTTTGGTGATTTTCTCGGTTTCTCATGTTGAGGTGTTGCACCTCTAAAAATAATAGAAAATCACTCCCCACTAGTTTCCATATTTTGTAGGGATAGCTCTTGTCGACCTCTTTCCAACAAAATTGGTTTCATCTCGTTTGGATTCTCCAATCTCAAGATATTTGCATTTCATATTTGGGTTTAAAAGAAAGAAAAGTAAAAGAAAGGAAAAAGGGGAGGAGGGGCAGCCGCCGGAGGCACGGGCGGTACCACCGGCCTCACCATGGCTGGAGCCTCCGGGCTCGGTACCGCCCGCGGTACCGCTTAGGCGCCAAGCCTCGCAGTAGGGTTCCAGGGTTGTGGGGAGGTTCGGCGGTACCCCAGCCGGTACCATGGCCGGAGGCTCCGGCCTCCCCCCTCCCAGCCCGCAGCTCACCCTCCGCCACCTCCTGCCAACACTGGCCGGTAGTACCGGCCACCAAGGGCCGGTACTACCGGTCCCTTCTCCCTCGCGCGATGCAGCCTCCAACGGGTAGAAAAATTGGGGCCTCCTTTTTAAGCCCCCTCTCTCTCTTGGTTTTGGATCCAAGCTCCTTCTTCTTCCTCCTCTCTCTCAAGCCTCTCTCTCCTCCATTGTTGTTGACATTTTGAAGCTTGAGATCTTTCTCCCCTTCCCATGATTCTTGCATCTATTTGAGAGAAAGATTGAGAGGATCTAGATCCACACTTTGACCAAACCAAATCATCTCTTTGTGAGTGAATCTTTGGGATCTAGATCTTGGAGAATTTTGTGTTCTCCTCTTTGTTCTTCCTCTCTTATTCCCCCAATAGCTTTTGTAGCTTTGTTGGAATTTGAGAGAGAAGGACTTGAGCATCTTTGTGGTGTTCTTGCCATTGCATTTGGTGCATCGGTTTGAGTTCTCCACGGTGATTCGTGGTGGTGAAAGCAAGAAGGTTGTTACTCTTGGGTTCGTGGAACCCTAGACGGATTCTAGGCCTTTGTGGCGATTTGTTGGGAGCCTCCAATTAAGTTGTGGAAGTGTGCCCCAATCTTTGTGTAAGGCCCGGTTTCCGCCTCGAAGGAAATCCCTTAGTGGAACCGTGACCTAGGCCTTTGTGGCGAGGGTCACCGGAGATTTAGGTGAGGCGCCTTCGTGGCGTTCGGTGTGTGGTGTGAGTACCGCATCTTGGGGTGAGGCCTTTGTGGCGTTGGTGTGCATCGAGCAACCACACCTCAAGGTGAGCCTCTTGTGGCTTCGGGAGCACTAAGCCACCGCACCTCTCCACCGGAGATTAGCACTCGCAAGAGTGTGAACTCCGGGATAAATCATCGTCTCCCGCGTGCCTCGGTTATCTCTATACCCGAGCTCTTTACTTATGCACTTTACCTTGTGATAGCCATCGTGCTTGAAGTTATATATATCTTGCTATCACATACTTGCTTGTATTGCTTAGCATAAGTTGTTGGTGCACATAGATGAACCATTGCTTAGAATAAGTTGTTGTGCACATATGTGACCAATAGTATATAGGCTTTGGACTTGACAAAGTAAACGCTAGTTTTATTCCGCATTTGTTAAGCCCATCTCGTAAAAGTTTTATATCGCCTATTCACCCCCCTCTAGGCGACATCCGTGTCCTTTCAGCCGCGGCAGTCTTGATCTTCTGGTTCTTGCGCCGCCCGCGACGCTTCGCGGCCTCCACGATTTTCTCCTCCGTGGAGAGCATCTTCTTTGCCGCCTTCGGCTTTGCCTCCCGACCGCCGCCGGTGGCGGCCCGCTTTGCTTCCGCCGGAGCTGCAGCGTCCATTCTGGCTATGGCCTCGGCTACGAGGGAGTGTGGGGCGGCGGCGGGTGCGAGGGTTTGCTCCGCATCCATGGCGGTAGCTGCGGCGGCGAGGACGTCCATCGCTTCTGGACTGCTCGCGCCGGTCTAGTTTCCAAATTCGCGCGGGGGATGATACGTCTCCAACGTATCGATAATTTCTTATGTTCCATGCCACATTATTGATGATATCTACATGTTTTATACACATTATATGTCGTATTTATGCATTTTCCGGCACTAACCTATTAACGAGATGCCGAAGAGCCGATTCTTTGTTTTCTGCTGTTTTTGGTTTCGAAATCCTACAAAGGAAATATTCTCGGAATTGGACGAAATCAACGCCCGGGGTCCTATTTTTGCACGAAGCTTCCGGAAGACCGAGGGGAAAGGAAGTGGGGCCACGAGGCGCCGACACAACAGGGCGGCGCGGCCCGGCCCTTGGCCGCGCGGCCACGGCGTGTGGGGCCCTCGTGTGGCCCCCGCGTTGCCCTTCCGCCTACTTAAAGCCTTCGTCGCGAAACCCCCGATGCCGAGAGCCACGATACGGAAAACCTTCGCGAGACGCCGCCGCCGCCAATCCCATCTCGGGGGATTCCGGAGATCACCTCCGGCACCCTGCCGGAGAGGGGAATCATCTCCCGGGAGGACTCTTCACCGCCATGGTCGCCTCCGGAGTGATGAGTGAGTAGTTCACCCCTGGACTATGGGTCCATAGCGGTAGCTAGATGGTTGTCTTCTCCTCATGTGCTTCATTGTCGGATCTTGTGAGCTGCCTAACATGATCAAGATCATCTATCCGTAATTCTATATGTTGTGTTTGTCGGGATCCGATGGATAGAGAATACTATGTTATGTTGATTATCAATCTATTACCTATGTGTTGTTTATGATCTTGCATGCTCTCCAGTTATTAGTAGAGGCTACGGCCAAGTTTTTACTCTTAACTCCAAGAGGGAGTATTTATGCTCGATAGTGGGTTCATGCCTCCATTAAATGCGGGACGAGTGACGAGAAAGTTCTAAGGTTGTGGATGTGCTTGTTGCCACTAGGGATAAAACATTGATGCTATGTCCGAGGATGTAGTTATTGATTACATTACGCACCATACTTAATGCAATTGTACTGTTGTTTTGCAACTTAATGTCGGAAGGGGTTCGGATGATAACTCTGAAGGTGGACTTTTTAGGCATAGATGCATGCTTGGATAGCGGTCTATGTACTTTGTCGTAATGCCCAATTAAATCTCACAATATTCATCATATCATGTATGTGCATTGTCATGCCCTCTTTATTTGTCAATTGCCCGACTGTAATTTGTTCACCCAACATGCTATTTATCTTATGGGAGAGACACCTCTAGTGAACTGTGGACCCCGGTCCATTCTTTACATCTGAAATACAAATCTGCTTGCTATTGTTCTTTCTTGTTCTTTGCAAACAATCATCATCCACACTATACATCTAATCCTTTGTTACGGCAAGCCGGTGAGATTGACAACCTCACTTTGTTTCGTTGGGGCAAAGTACTTTGGTTGTGTTGTGCGGGTTCCACGTTGGCGCCGGAATCTCCGGTGTTGCGCCGCACTACATCCCGCCGCCATCAACCTTCAACGTGCTTCTTGGCTCCTCCTGGTTCGATAAACCTTGGTTTCTTTACGAGGGAAAACTTGCCGCCGTACGCATCACACCTTCCTCTTGGGGTTCCCAACGGACGCGTGCTTGTACGCGTATCAAGCTCTTTTTCTGGCGCCGTTGCCGGGGAGATCAAGACACGCTGCAAGGGGAGTCTCCACAATCCAATCTCTTTACTTTGTTTTGTCTTGCTTTACTTTATTTACTTACTTGTTTGCTGCACTTATATCAAAACACAAAAAAATTAGTTGCTAGCTTTACTTTATTTACTGTCTTGCACTCTATATCAAAAACACAAAAAAAAAATTACTTGCATTTTACTTTTTGTTACCATGTCTAGCTCTGCACTTGTTACTTCCTCACCTGAGGAATTAGTCTTCACTTTTAAACAAGGGGATGAGGAGAGTTTTAAAGATGCTTGGTCCAGAATTTTTACTTCTTATCGTAAAGCTGAACCTCAAATGACTCTAAGTTTGCTCCTTAGTAATTTTTATTTTGGTCTTATGATTCGCTATAGATATGCCTTGGATGCTTTGTAGTGGGAGGAGATTTCCTTCATTGCAATGGGGATCAAGCTTTTAATGCCATAAAGAAGTTGGTTGCATCACATGATTCAGCTAATAACTTTGATTCAGCCCTTATTAGTATTTATAATAGATTAAACACTCTTGAGACAAGTGCATCTCGCTTGAATGAAAATTATGGATATGTTCGTAACCGTCTTGATCAAGTTTTAATGAACTACGAACCTTCATTATGGGATCATACTATTAAAATTGCTATCGGTGACCAAACTCTTCATGCTAATTGTGATATTATGTCTGAATTTTGCCTAATGCCTAAGAGTATTCATGAATCTTTGAAACTTTGGGGATTTGTTGAAGGGGGAGAAGGAATAACTCTTATTGATAACTCTGTTATAATTCCTAAAGGAATATCTGCGGGTGTGCATACAACCATTCTTGAGAGAACAATATCAATTGATTATCTTGTTATTGAATGTGCAGGAACAGGACAAATCACACTCGGAAGATCCTACTCTGAAACTATTGGGAGCGAGTCATAGACATGGGAGAAGGCACCTTAAAATTTACCTCTACACCCGGAGGTAGACATATATTCCCTAAGCCAAAAAGTAAGAAAAAGAACAAGAAAGGTAAGGGTAAAGCCCAAGGTAATGTCGATACTTCGTCTCTTGATAACACTTGATATACACTTTCTGCGCCTAGCTGAAAGGCGTTAAAGAAAAGCGCTTATGGGAGACAACCCATGTTTTTACTACAGTACTTCTATTTTATATTTGAGTCTTGGAAGTTGTTTACTACTGTAGCAACCTCTCCTTATCTTAGTTTTGTGCATTGTTGTGCCAAGTAAAGTCTTTGATAGTAAGGTTCATACTAGATTTGGATTGCTGCGCGATAGCAGATTTCTTTCTTTGTCACGAATTTCGACCTGCCTCTCTGTAGGTAGCTCAGAAAAATATGCCAATTTACGTGCGTGATCCTCAGATATGTACGCAACTTTCATTCAATTTGGGCATTTTCATATGAGCAAGTCTGGTGCCTCAATAAAATCCATCTTTACGGACTGTCCTGTTTTGACAGATTCTGCCTTTTATTTCGCATTGCCTCTTTTGCTATGGTGGATGAATTTCTTTGTTCCATTAATGTCCAGTAGCTTTATGCAATGTCCAGAAGTGTTAAGAATAATTGTGTCACCTCTGAACATGTTAATTTTTGTTGTACACTAACCCTCTAATGAGTTGTTTCGAGTTTGGTGTGGAGGAAGTTTTCAAGGATCAAGAGAGGGAAATGATGCAATATGATCAAGGAGAGTGAGAGCTCTAAGCTTGGAGATGCCCCGGTGGTTCACCCCTGCATATTTTAAGAAGACTCAAGCGTCTAAGCTTGGGGATGCCCAAGGCATCCCCTTCTTCATCGACAACATTATCAGGTTCCTCCTTGAAACTATATTTTTATTCCATCACATCTTATGTACTTTGCTTGGAGCGTCGGTTTGTTTTTGTTTTTGTTTTGTTTGAATAAAATGGATCCTAGCATTCATTGTGTGGGAGAGAGACACGCTCCGTTGTTGCATATGGACAAATATGTCCTTAGGCTTTACTCATAGTATTCATGGCGAAGGTTGAATCTTCTTCGTTAAATTGTTATATGGTTGGAATCGGAAAATGCTACATGTAGTAATTCTAAAATGTCTTGAATAATTTGATACTTGGCAATTGTTGTGCTCATGTTTAAGCTCTTGCATCATATACTTTGCACCTATTAATGAAGAAACACCTAGAGCTTGCTAAAATTTGGTTTACATATTTGGTCTCTCTAAAATCTAGATAATTTCTAGTATTGAGTTTTGAACAACAAGGAAGACGGTGTAGAGTCTTATGATGTTTACAATATGTCTTTTATGTGAGTTTTGCTGGACCGGTTCATCCTTGTGTTTGTTTCAAACAACCTTGCTAGCCTAAACCTTGTATCGAGAGGGAATACTTCTCATGCATCCAAAATCCTTGAGCCAACCACTATGCCATTTGTGTCCACCATACCTACCTACTACATGGTATTTCTCCGCCATTCCAAAGTAAATTGCTTGAGTGCTACCTATAAAATTTCCATTCTTTACCTTTGCAATATATAGCTCATGGGACAAATAGCTTAAAAACTATTGTGATATTGAATATGTACTTATGCACTTTATCTCTTATTAAGTTGCTTGTTGTGCGATAACCATGTTTTCTGGGGACGCCATCAACTACTCTTTGTTAAATATCATGTGAGTTGCTATGCATGTCCGTCTTGTCTGAAGTAAGGGAGATCTACCACTTTAATGGTTAGAGCATGCATATTGTTAGAGAAGAACATTGGGCCGATAACTAAAGCCATGAATCATGGTGGAAGTTTCAGTTTTGGACATATATCCTCAATCTCATATGAGAACACTAATTGTTGCTACATGCTTATGCATTAAAGAGGAGTCCATTATCTGTTGTCTATGTTGTCCCGGTATGGATGTCTAAGTTGAGAATAATCAAAAGCGAGAAATCCAAAATGCGAGCTTTCTCCTTAGACCTTTATACAGGCGGCATAGAGGTACCCCTTTGTGACACTTGGTTAAAACATGTGTATTGCGATGATCCCGGTAGTCCAAGCTAATTAGGACAAGGTGCGGGCACTATTAGTATACTATGCATGAGGCTTGCAACTTGTAAGATATAATTTACATGATACATATGCTTTATTACTACCGTTGACAAAATTGTTTCATGTTTTCAAAATCAAAGCTCTAGCACAAATATAGCAATCGATGCTTTCCTCTGCGAAGGACCTTTCTTTTACTTTTATGTTGAGTCAGTTCACCTATCTCTCTCCACCTCAAGAAGCAAACACTTGTGTGAACTGTGCATTGATTCCTACATACTTGCATATTGCACTTGTTATATTTCTCTATGTTGACAATTATCCATGAGATATACATGTTACAAGTTGAAAGCAACCGCTGAAACTTAATCTTCCTTTGTGTTGCTTCAATACCTTTACTTTGATTTATTGCTTTATGAGTTAACTCTTATGCAAGACTTATTGATGCTTGTCTTGAAGTACTATTCATGAAAAGTCTTTACTTTATGATTCATTTGTTTACTCATGTCATTACCATTGTTTTGATCGCTGCATTCATTACATATGTTTACAATAGTATGATCAAGGTTATGATGGCATGTCACTCCAGAAATTATCTTTGTTATCGTTTACCTGCTCGGGACGAGCAGGAACTAAGCTTGGGGATGCTGATACGTCTCCGACGTATCGATAATTTCTTATGTTTCATGCCACATTATTGATGATATCTACATGTTTTATACACATTATATGTCGTATTTATGCATTTTCCGGCACTAACCTATTAACGAGATGCCGAAGAGCCGATTGCTTGTTTTCTCGCTGTTTTTGGTTTCAGAAATCCTACAAAGGAAATATTCTCGGAATTGGACGAAATCAACGCCCGGGGTCCTATTTTTGCACGAAGCTTCCGGAAGACCGAGGGGAAAGGAAGTGGGGCCACGAGGGCCGACACAACGGGCGGCGCGGCCCGGCCCTTGGCCGCGCGGCCACGGCGTGTGGGGCCCTCGTGTGGCCCCCGCGTTGCCCTTCCGCCTACTTAAAGCCTTCGTCGCGTAACCCCCGATGCGAGAGCCACGATACGGAAAACCTTGCGAGACGCCGCCGCCGCCAATCCCATCTCGGGGGATTCGGCGATCACCTCCGGCACCCTGCCGGAGAGGGGAATCATCTCCCGGAGGACTCTTCACCGCCATGGTCGCCTCCGGAGTGATGAGTGAGTAGTTCACCCCCGGACTATGGGTCCATAGCAGTAGCTAGATGGTTGTCTTCTCCTCATGTGCTTTATTGTCGGATCTTGTGAGCTGCCTAACATGATCAAGATCATCTATCTGTAATTCTATATGTTGTGTTTGTCGGGATCCGATGGATAGAGAATACTATGTTATGTTGATTATCAATCTATTACCTATGTGTTGTTTATGATCTTGCATGCTCTCCGTTATTAGTAGAGGCTCCGGCCAAGTTTTTACTCTTAACTCCAAGAGGGAGTATTTATGCTCGATAGTGGGTTCATGCCTCCATTAAATCCGTGACGGTGATAGAAAGTTCTAAGGTTGTGGATGTCTTGTTGCCACTAGGGATAAAACATTGATGCTATGTCCGAGGATGTAGTTATTGATTACATTACGCACCATACTTAATGCAATTGTCTGTTGTTTTGCAACTTAATACTGAAAGGGGTTCAGATGATAACCTGAAGGTGGACTTTTTAGGCATAGATGCATGCTGGATAGCGGTCTATGTACTTTATCGTAATGCCCAATTAAATCTCACAATATTCATCATATCATGTATGTGCATTGTCATGCCCTCTTTATTTGTAAATTGCCCGACTGTAATTTGTTCACCCAACATGCTATTTATCTTATGGGAGAGACACCTCTAGTGAACTGTGGACCCCGGTCCATTCTTTACATCTGAAATACAAATCTGCTGCTATTGTTCTTTACTGTTCTTTGCAAACAATCATCATCCACACTATACATCTAATCCTTTGTTACATCAAGCCGGTGAGATTGACAACCTCACTGTTTCGTTGGGGCAAAGTACTTTGGTTGTGTTGTGCAGGTTCCACGTTGGCGCCGGAATCTCTGGTGTTGCGCCGCACTACATCCCGCCGCCATCAACCTTCAACGTGCTTCTTGGCTCCTCCTGGTTCGATAAACCTTGGTTTCTTTCTGAGGGAAAACTTGCCGCCGTACGCATCACACCTTCCTCTTGGGGTTCCCAACGGACGCGTGTTGTACGCGTATCAGGGGAGTGGCCAGTGGCGGGAATAATATCGCCCTCCAGCCACTGACGCGTGGGTCCTACGTCTTTTTCGGCGGACACTCGGTGCGACCGCCGAGCGTCCGCGGAGACGCAAACCTGACGCATATTTGGGCCAGGTTTGCGTCTCCGCGGACGGCCCGTTCACTTTGCGTCGCTCCGCTGGAAGAGGCCCCAGACGCATTTTCGATCACGACGGACAAAAACGGTCGCTCAGCGACCGTTTGCGTCGCTGAAGATGCCCTTATATAATGTCTATTCTGGATTTGGGCGAAGAAGGAAGTATACGAACAAGATCAACGTGGCAGCCAATCTTTGCTATCACTGCAAGGAGAAATGCACGGACGGAGATTTGGTGCACATGGTACTAGTGATCTCTTTATTTTAAAAAATGAAAATAATATTTTTGGGTTTTAAAAAGATCTAAAAAATTATGATGTAGCCAGCAATGTACTTCACAAACGAGCAAATTTTCAATTGAAAACAATGTGTAGTTTGAGCTACACAAAATAAACAAAAATGTAAATATGAGCAGAGTGATTTCAAATCTCTAAAAATGACATCCATTACATGACCCTTTTTTCCAAACATGCAAAAGCTCTACGTGTTGATTGCATTACACGAAGAAAAACACGAGGGTACAACGAGTCCAGCATCATGTTGATGTTGTACAAGTTCGGGATAGTAGGTTGGGCAAGACAGGAAAACAAAACCCCGATCCCAACTGTGTCCTAATCTAACATCATATCTCCAAATTAACCCCTCTCCACCTAACCTTGTTAGACACGCTGGAGTTTTGCTCCTTTCGCAATGACCACACCATCAGAAGGACAAGCAAATCGAAGCCCTTTCTATGATGTCGAGGGACTCGAGGCACCACTCAATCAGCTCGGTGTTCGCCTCTGGAGTTAAGTGCTGCAAATTGTGGCGTAACATGCCAAAATTTCTCTCCTTATAACAATGGGTCTAATTAACTATTGTCCCTCTCCTTTCTCTCCTTGTACAAATCGTAAAATGAATTAGATCTTCTTACCGTGGTACAAAATATATTTGCCAAACATGCAGTATATCACGTGCTTTTTTAGCACACGGAGGTTCGAGTCAAAGTAGTTGTGTTACACCATTAAGAATTAACTTTTTTTTTATTTTTGCCTCCATTTAGAAAGAAAGAAACAAAACCAAGAGAGAAATGAAAGAGAAGAAGTTAAAGGAAGAAAAATAAGCATGGGCCGGTGCACATAGGGTGGGCCAAATGAGCACAAATAGTAGGTTATTTTCTGGTATTGGGCCAAAAGAATATTAGATATTTGGATAAAATCAAACCAAAGGGCGGGCCACGGCCCAGGTTGACAAAGCACTAACCTTATGTAAGAGCGTCTCTATGCTCACTAGAGAAAATTTGTTTGTATCCCCCATTTTATAATATTTATAATAATAGAAAACTATTTCGATGACTTTGGCTCATGTTTTTTCAAGTTAAGGGCTTTCCAGCTAGTTGATGTTGCTACTAGTACACTTTTGGCCAGAGAGTACATAGTACTTACTGCTTGCTAAAATGAGTTAGTACTTGTACTAATAGTGTGTTGTGAGCACTACTGACTTGTCATAGATTCATGTTGAGTATTTTTTTCATCGTATATCTTGGATACATATGTTTCCTCTAACTTTGCTTCAATATTACGACCGTGTGCTCACAGATTCTTTGTGTTTTGTTGGGAAGCCCCGGTTCTATGTTGACGTCTGATCGTCGTTTACATTGTTTTAGCAGTTTTAAGAGCATCTCCACCGGCGTGTTCCATAACGGTTCTGATAGCGTTTTGGGGGTCGGTAGCGAAAATAGGCTCACACCCTCGCGTTCCAAATAGCGCTGGCGCTTTTTCGAGTCCAATAGAAATGCCGGCAACCCCGCGTCAGCCCCTTGGCGAAGGGCGTGAATCGGGCGCGCCGACGCCTTGCGAGGCAATTTTTTTTTGGCGTGGGAGCCGTCTGTCAGCCACACATCTCAAAATTATACATCTTTTCCACCAAAACCTCATCCCCCCGTCGCTCATTTCTCCCGCCCGCCGCTCCATCTTCCATCCAGCCTCCAACCCAAAAAACCCTCGCCGCCGCAAGCTGACACGAGACATCGGTTCACAGACAAGCGGGGAGAGCGATTTACCCAGGTTCGGGGCCCTCGATGAGGTAAAACCCTTACGTCCTGCCTGTCTGTTCTTGATTATGCTGATAATGGGTTACAATGGGGTGCCGAATAGTTCGGCTGAGATCTCGTCGAGATGGCTATTGCTATGGTGACCTAGCTCTAAGCTTTTTCTGGCTAAGATTGCTAAGATCGATTCCGTTCCTCGGCAGCCCCTCTCCTGGCCTTTATATAGGAGGCCAGGTCTCAAGGGTCCTAACCGAGTACGACTAGGTTTACAACAGTTTAAATCCAATCTTTCCTTGTTTGTTCGCTTCCTTGTCTTGCCCGCTAAGGAATCTTCTAGTGCGCCGTCCTAGTGGCCCATCTTGCCTTCAGGTATCTTCATGGGCCTCCAATTTGTCAATACCAGATAGGGCAATACTGGTTACCCGAAGGGTAATGCCCACGTCAGCCGCCGAAGAAAAAGGCTCCGGCGAAGGCAGCGAAGGCGCCGACGAAGGCGCCGCCGAAGCCGCGCGCCGTGACGTCGAAGGAGAAACCGGCGAAAATGTCGCGGGAGGGGTGGGAGGAGGAGAAACGCCGCTGCTCCTTTGCGACGGCCGACCGCAAAAGGCGATGCGTCGCTGCTCTCGACGCAGCGTAAGCGGTGGCTGCTGCGGAAGTGTGCCTCAGCTTGGGCGGTGGCCAACCCAAATGGAGCCAGCAGCCCGTCGTCCGCAACTTATCGAGCTCACCGTCTTCGCCGGGGTACTACGCGGAGGTGCCGTCGCTCTCGCAGATGCGGCGGTCGCAGATGGACGGCCGCGCCCGCTAATCCCCCGAGTACGCGGATAGCGACATGACCTTCGACCCTAACGCGCTCGACACCGAGGGGCAGCGGCGCCTTCCGCTTTCCCGTCGACCTGAACTCCTCGTTGGACCTGCGCTGCCCAGGAAGCATCAACGGACACGTGACAGACGGCACCGGCCTTCCCTGCCACCTCTTCCCCGACGAGGGCAGGAGCACCCACCAGGTGTTAGGCAGCACGTCCGGCGTGTCTATGGGCGAGGACGAGGTGAGTTTCCTTACTTTTTATGTGTTATGTGCATCGTAGACACCGGCGGCGACCCAAAGTAGGTAACTTGTTGCGTCGATTGCCGCTGGGGACGAGATCCTCACCAGCTTCATAGGCGGCCAAGCCTACGAACCCCCGTCGACGAGTATGAAGAAGAGGCCGAGGAGGACGAAGGTGAGGAGGAGGTCCAGGTGGAGCTAATCGACACCAACACCGGCGTGACCACGACGAGGACAACGACAGGCAGATGTTCCGGCGGCACTCATGGTCTGAGGTGGAGGTCTTTGGAGGATGAATGTCTCATCGAGGCATGGAAGCAAGTGAGCTTTTGCCCCATCACCGGCGCCAACCAAACCGGAGGCAAGTACTACAAGCGCATCTTCGATTCTTACAACGAGAAGAAGAAGTATGCTGACTACGCCACCATCAATATGAACCGGAACGATGGCGCCCTCTCCCACCGTTGAACATCATGAAGGCGGCGTGTAACAAGTTCCATGGATACTATGAGAAGATTGAGGGCCGGAATGAGAGCTACAAGACGATGGTGGATTGGGTATGATCTACGCTCATTTGGTGATGTATATTTCATAATGCATTATAGTGTATCTAATTGATGATCCATCCTGTTCTATATCTTGTTATTGCATCATGTATTGTTAGATGCTCGACGCCCTCGAGATGTACAAGTACAAAATCGCGGACAAAGACTTCCCATTCATGCATTGCTTCAACAAGCTACAAGGTTGCAAGAAATGGGACGACCTCCGCCACACACTAAACAAGGACGAGGCAAAAGGGCCGGTCAATCCAGGCAGCGCCTCCATCGGGCGCCCCATTGGCAACAAGAAGGCCAAGGACGAGAGGAATGCGGCACCGGCATTGGCCGCCATGGACGCCTCCCTCGAGAAGATGATAACTGCATTCTCAATGGAGAGCAAGGAAGCGGCGGATAGGGCCGCCGTCATGTGAAAGGCAATCGTCGACAAGCAAGACATGAAGATCGAGTTGGAGAGGGAGAAGGTGGAGGCGGCGAAGATGGAAGCTCACGCCGATGTCATGAAGGCCACAAACGGAGCGACGCAGCTTTCGTTGGCCAAGATGTCTCAAGAATCCAAGATCTTGATGGACGAAATGGAGAAGATGGACTCGTTGGCGCAGGCGTGGCACGAGATGTACTGCGAGCGCATCGGCCAAGAGGTGTTGGCGGCGCGAGCTGCGTCGGCGTCTCCCCCGACACCCTCTACGTTCATGTCTCCGCCGGCACCGTCGATGTTCATACCTCCCCCGGCAACCGTGGATCCTGTTGCAGCGACGGAGCTGCCGCAGGGGCTCGCCGATAATGGGGAAGTCGTCTAGGTTGAGCCGCCCATGACCCCGTTCATCTGATTAGTTGGCTTGGAAGTCGAAATTGTTTTTTTGCAGTCGAAGACGGCGATTCGTTGGCTGTATGTTGGCCCAAACTTCATATTCGAAAACCTATTCGAATTTGGTGGCAGTGTGTTGGCTCAAACTTTAAATTCGAAAACTTATTTAATTTCTATGCTTTTGTTTGACTTTTTAATTCAAATCATGTATCAAGGCTGTCATATGGGTAGCGTCGGTGTGGGAGCAGCTCTCCAAATGAAAGATGTTATGCCAGCATCCCAAATAAAAGATGCCGATAACTATTTGGAGTGCGCCGATGAAGATGGTCTAAACGTTTTATAATCTGGTATGGAGGTACGGAGTAGTATATTTTCGGGGCAGTGATACCCATGGCATGCTGCTTTCTGCATCGGCCTGCATGCATACCCCGCTCTCTCCAACCGAGTGTCCGTCGATATTCATACTCTACGCCGATAGATCAATGTGTACGGCTGGCAAAGCCATCTCATACAACCACTGCGCACAAGTTGGCACGGCGCCGGAGTAGGGTGGGCCGTGCCCGTCGACGGTCGACGAGACTCTGATCGACATGGCATGGAGCTGCCAGCTGGTCGCGCGGACGCCATCATCATCCTGTCGCTCGGAATATCTGTTTGATTCTGATGAAGATCTGTGTCTGCTTCCTTTGACGTGTGAAGGATCGCGCACGCTGCAAGTTGGCGTGATATTTGTTTCACGAGGGTGCACACCAAGAGCAAGTGGGCGAGCCATGCATACCTAGTCTTGCGGAGGTGACAGCTATCCGTAGAAATCCTGCTCCCCTTCGCCTCCATCATCCGACTGGCCGCATGCTTCCTTCCTGCTTGCGGATGATGGTCCACGTTCTCGAACAATGCATAGCGCATATTACACGGATTTTTACGTAGCATTTTGCAGTCTCTTTTTTCTATCTAAACTTTTCACTTGCTTCGTATATTTCTCTTCCCGATCTTTTGAACCTGTCATTTCCAACTGCACGACCTAATTTAAGAGCCAAGTGCATCTTCTGTCCGTCATCCAAAAGGACTTGCGATGCGTCGAAAAGAAAGTCACGTCCATCCGCACGCTCCAAAGACCTATTCCGTCCAACACGGCTCAATACCGTGTCCGACATCATGAGGACATAGGGCATGCCAACGTCGCTCCAGATGGAAGACATGCCCCTCGCTATGTAGGTAAAAACAGGGCGGGTACCACACATGCCAACGTCCCAACCAACCAGGATATATAGTTGCAAGCAGGAATATCAAGCGGGCATTTTGTGTACTACAATTGATTTACAATTGTTCGGCCTCAAGATTAAATGTGGGAGGTGATGCATAGTTGTGTAATCATGCACACTATGGTCATGAAGAGTGACCGCAAGACTATGAATGGTCATGTTGGTCCATATGAGTGTTAGTGTCTTTTTGCGGATGTTGATCACCATGTACTAGGGATTTTGCTCATATTCTCACCATGCAGGCATAAATTTGTGACATAAATACTCATCATCTCATAGATCATATGTGGAGATTCAAAGTATCAATTGTGCCTGCGGCTCGATCAAGTTAAACTTTGAATTATTTGATTTCTTGTATGATTTGTTTCCATTTACAAATAATACAGAGTACTTGTAAAGGTTCTCCCCTGGTGGACCGGCCGGCGCGGATGGGATGGGTGGTGGCGGCCTGCGCTGCGGTCTCCCTCCTCCCGTCGGCTCTCCGTAGCACTCCGGCAGGGGCTGGTGGTGGGTGACGGCCAGGCCCATGGCCTGCGCCAATTCCCCCCCTCCCGCCTCTCGTCGGTGAGTGGAGGCGATCTCGGGCTTCACCCGCGACACGAGGTCGCCCAGGGCAGCAGCATTGGGTACGACGGTGAAGGTGGCCCTCTTCTTCGCCGGAGAGGGTCGACCTGCGGTTGGTGGTGGTGGATCTATCGATCTATCACCGCGTTCTGGCGGCGAGATGGAGAAGCATGGAAGCCTGCGACGGTGTCGCCGGTGGAGGGTTGGAGTGGCCAGCCCGGGATGGTCGCCGACGTGGGGATCCGACCTGAATAAAGGTGGTGGTCCTAGGGTCTCTCTTGCGTGAAGAGGAAGACCTACCGGAGGCCTGGACTCGTGATCTGGCCGGAGTGTTGAGTTCCGGAAGGCTCCGCCGGCGAATGTAACAGTGTTTTTTGCCTGGAGTTTGCTGGATCGGTGGTATTCGGTCGTGCGCACCCATGCTTTTATTCCGACCGATTGGTTACGGAGGGAGCGGCGCGAAACTCTTTTTCTGTGTTGACACCAAGTGACTATGGATCCATGATGAAAGTCGGAAGAAGAGAAGTTCATGAAGGCCGGAGGGGAGGACTAGCTAAGGGAGGTTCAAGTCTCCGCGCTGTTGAGGGACTTGCTTGGTGTTCCAGACTTCACAGCAGCGGTAGGAAAGTGAGGGTGATAACATAGGTGAAGTTCAGAGTCCTTTCAGGGTGAAAACCAAGGTCTGGCCTTAGCTAGTTGTGTCTGGCAATGACCTTGTTGGTGGCATTGTTTTGAGAGCGGGGACTATCTTCGGGTGAAAACCTAAGATCTTTAATCGGGTGACGACGGTGGTAGAGCACTGTTCCCTTTTTGGAGGCGTCGTTTTTGGAGAGTCTGTATTTCAGGTGTTGTCTTGGCGGTGGATGTATTGATGTTGTTAGACCCGAGATACAGGACTTTTGTTTCTTAGTTTTCTTTTCCTTTTTTGGTTGTGTGCATCTGTAGTGCCATTAGGATGGTGCGTTGTTACAGAGGCTGGGTGTAAGTGGTATCTTTTTGATATTAATATATCGAAAAAAAAACTTGTAAAACATATGCCCTAAGATGGATGGTGACAAAACAATGTCCATCTTCATGTTACTACGATGCTACCACTACGGACCACCCTTAATAAGCACATCACTCTCAGCTTTTGCAGGTGGGCGTCCTCGCAAAAAAAAAAAGAGGCTTGGCGTCGTGGAGCACAGAAAGTCGCGTACCACACGCGACGGGCTCTCTGACCTTTCTCCGTCGCTCTGTTGCTCATCTGTTACAACACTCCAAAGCAAAAGATCTTGGGTACCCGTCTGTCTTTCTTTCCCCTGCCGCACACGCTAGCTGCCGGGCTGCATCGTACTGCTGCTGCCGTCCACTTGTCAATTCTTACTTGTGTCTGAGAACGCTTTTTACGGATTTCGCAATCCCTCTCGAAATCGACGCAGATCCGGGATTCGGCGCAGAAAGGCTACGTCCTACGTACGCTGGTGGAAAAGTCTGGGATTCGGCGTCGCTTTCGCGCGGAGGAGGGTTTTATCGTCTCTCGTCGTCTAGTGTGTGAAATGTGCTACGTGTTGCTCCTAGCTTTGGCCTCGCGCTATGGTCGCCCGTTATTTTACCCTAGATTTTTATTTTTACTTTTTACCCTAGACTAGGTAGAATCATGGCTTACGGCGAGAGGAGATATTTTTTTCTTTCTTCGAGCTGGTGACTACGTACCATGGTTCTACTTGGGGATGGAATTATGGTTGTGCACCGAATCCGATGGAAATTTCATTTTGTGTTATGTATTGTGCGGTGAAAATATAAATCGCTAGATGGATGCCAACGTTGAGTTTTAGATGACGTGCTTCATACTTCTTACATAATAATTTAGTAAAAAGGGAAAACTCAATTAAAAATTCTTTCTAGTTGAAGCTGAGCTTTAGTGCCCAAAACTCTCGATGAATCAAGATAATTTTAATAGAAATGATGACTCTTAACAGGTTCACACCTGTTTTGAAAAGGTTTGTGGCATGTACAACAAGAGTGAGCTCATTCTTTAGGCTTAGAGGAGGATGAAATCCTTTTGTTGACGATTTGGGTGATGGAATTAAGGTTGTGCACTGAGAGTGATGTGCTTATTAATGGTGGTGTATAGTACGGTGATGCACGACGCCAAAATGATGATTTGGGTGATGGAATTTCTTGTACCTAGGCATTCATTCGTTCATCGGGGATGGAATTACGGTTGTGCACTGACCGGAAGGAGATTTCATTTTGTATTCTGTATAGTATGGTGAAAGTATAAATCATTTGATGGATTCCTTCCACCAATGCCAGCATTGAAGTCTAGACGACATGCTCTTCACACTTTACAAAATGGTGAACCTTGACTGGACGTTTTTTCCAGTCAAAGTGGAGTTTTAGAGCAAAAAACAAATCCTCAATGAACCAAGGGAACTTTAACAGAAAGACGGCTCTTCTTGCCACCAATGTCAAACGGACATGTTTTGAACAAGTTTTTCGCATGAGGATTAATTTTAGTAAGAGTGAGCTTATTCCTTTAGGCTTAGAGGAGTGGCAGGTTCCTATTTTTGCTGACATTTTGGGTTGTACTGTTGGTATTTTTCCCAATAAATACCTAGGTATTTCTTTACATTATGATAAATTGAGAAGGGAAGATCTGCAACCTCTCATTGATAAGATCCACAAAAGGATTGCAGGCTAGAGAGGAAAGATTTTGTCATATACTGACATAATTACCCTGATCAAAGCCTCTGTTGCCAGCATCCCCATTTTCCTTTTGTCCTTCTTTAAGTTTCCAAAATAGGCTTTAGATCAAAAATTGCCTCTGGAATGATTTTGAAGGTACATGAAACTCCATCTAGCCAATTGAAAACTTATTTGTGAGAAGAAATAATTTGGGGATTAGGAATTCCAGATTTAGCAAATGGAAACCTTTGTTTACTTGGCCGTTGGCTTAGAGGAGTGGCAGGTTCCTATTTTTGCTGACATTTTGGGTTGTACTGTTGGTATTTTTCCCAATACATACCTAGGCATTTCTTTACATTATGATAAATTGAGAAGGGAAGATCTGCAACCTCTCATTGATAAGATCCACAAAAGGATTGCAGGCTAGAGAGGAAAGATTTTGTCATATGCTGACATAATTACCCCGATCAAAGCCTCTCGTTGCCGACATCCCCATTTTCCTTTTGTCCTTCTTTAAGTTTCCAAAATAGGCTTTAGATCAAAAATTGCCTCTGGAATGATTTTGAAGGTACATGAAACTCCATCTAGCCAATTGAAAACTTATTTGTGAGAAGAAATAATTTGGGGATTAGGAATTCCAGATTTAGCAAATGGAAACCTTTGTTTACTTGGCCGTTGGCTTAAAAGGTACTCCAAAGATGATGGCAAGTTATGAAAAGCTACTTTAGATGCTAAGTATAGTGCACATAGCCCAAACATTTTTTTGCATCTATTGCCATCTCTTAAATGGTAGTTTGAGAACACGGGAGGGGGTACTCCACTTTTATGTTTACTTTAGTGGGAGATCTTTACGGTGGTGTGGTAAGAGATGGGCGGCCTTTTTGTGATCCTGCTCACATTCCGATCTTGTTTCCCATTTTTTGGTGTAGACTAAGAGGGCCGGGATGACCATAGGGGATGCTCGTTGGGTTTTGTGCCGCTTGGGGCACAACTTTCAAGAAGTTTATGCCTACTTCGCGTCCATGCACGGGGCATGTCCTGCTAGCGAGGTTGATGAAGTGCTTGTCCTTGAGGGGTGCCCCCCCGCCAGGATCTGCTTGTTGGTAACACGCATGTCACCCGATGTATGCTTCTTGCGACTGGGTGTGCAGCCCGTGAGTCGGCTATCGGACCTGGCTCTGCCCCCTTCGGTCGTCCCAACCGCTGGCCTCGTCTCTAGACAGTTGAGGTGGCGAGTCGTCACGATATCCATGTTGAGGCAGGGCGGAGGATTCACCCTCTTGTTTCTTCATCGGTGAGACCAAACTGCATGGCAGGACCAGTATGGTCCTACTATACCAAGCCTACCATGGGTAGCCCCTTGCATGGAGTCGCTGTGACTACGTTGGCCGGTACTAGCGACGGGCGGGAGTCCCACTCCGGCTCCAATGACCTTTTTTAGCATCAAAGCTTGATGTTGGATTGCTGCGGAGGTATCCCTTAGCACATGTCACCTCCTTCACGAGTTTGGGGAAGCCCTTGGGTGCAACGGGCACTTTCGGCGTCGAGGCTCTTCTTGGCAGAAACGCCCACGCACGGATCTGGACCCCAAGGTAAACTTCAAGCTGCCAAAGCGGAGAAACCACCAGGGTCGGCCTAAGAGTTCTTGTGAGTGGAATGAAAGTTTTCCTCGACAACATTCCTGTAGCCGGTGGTGAAGGGGAAATATGAACCCATCTAGAACCTTGAAGCTGACGCACCAAGCTTCTACATGGCGTGCCAATCACCAAGGTTTCCAATCCTGGTAGTAAATTTATATGTTGACAGGGCTTGTGGCAGCAATCTAATGGGCTAACAACTTTGACACACACACACACACTATGTGTATAGGTCTAGGCCCCGGGGAATTCACGTAAAAATCCATACATCCTAGTCAAGATTTATATTATGGTGTGGCGAGCTACTCGATGTGTGATTTGAGTGATGTCCGGCTAGATCGGTTAGGCCACCCCGCTATATTTCTCACTTGCTAGGTGAAGTTGCCGATGGTGGGTGGACTATAACTATGATGGAACAGTCTCTAAGAGCGATTGGTGAGCCGGGAAAGCCTCTTTGGGTCATCTAGGAACTACAAATGTATTCAAGCCTCACTTAATGTGAGCTATGGATATCTCTATGAGTGTGCTGTGTTGAAAAGATGATCATTCTCCTCCTCTCTCGTGGGAGAGGTTAGCTTTTTATAGCCATGGTGACCACCTATGCGACCACTGCCTATGGTGGCCACCGTCTTTAGAAAGGCGGCCTTGATGCCCTCATTACTCTGCTGGGGCAGGTGCAGTGTTATGACCACGAGGGGTGGCATGGTCGTCTGTGTTGGGATTTAGATGCACAAATGAAAGTACATGGAGCCCCGATGTGTGGTTTTGGTGATTGATGAAAATCTCTATAGACTAATGTTTGCTTTGAGCCTTACTTTTAGGATTTGTCCATAACCATTTCTTGAACCATATGTTGGCTTCAAGGTTAAAAGAATAAGAAATTGAAGAATATAAGTGTTGAACAAGGCGTTATTTAAGGAGTGATCCAAAGATTGACCACCAGAGAAATTTAGCCCGTGTAAAGTATGTCTTGAAAAAGAAGATTGAGTGAGCTCTCATGTGTATCCTCAAGACATCAACATGATGAAGAAATAAGAAAGGAGGTGCAAGTTCAATATGAGCTATCTAGAAGAGATCATATGCTTGAAACTTGCCTTCCATTTGCTCTCATGGATATATGAATATATGGCGATGAAGAGGCTCTCCCATAGTGGATTATGTGGGAGAAATCCGCATTCTTACCGGTCTCATGGTGCTAGTTGGGAGACTGATTTATAGGATGGTTATCGTACTTTCTAGAGGGATCTCGAATGAGTAACTTGATCGCATCGTTCAGACAGAGCTCAAACTTTGCATTATTGCCATCATCTTTCTTGGTTGTTAGTTGGTTCTTATCGATATGGTGATTTAGAGCTTGTGGTTATTTCCATAACAAGCTCTAGTTCATCGAAAAAGGATTGCGTATGAAGAACTTATTGTGTTCTCGATATTGGAGTTTTTACCGGTTTTCTTTAGAGGAGGTTCTAACCTCTAAATTCATAGAAAAAACTACCCTACTTGTTCTTAAGATTGGTTTCATCTTATTCGGAGTTCAGGTCCAAAAGTTATTTCAGTCTTGGTCTGAATTGTTTCAACAATTTTTCGCAGGCCAGTAGTACCGGTGTGTCCACCGAGAGAACAGTTGTCTCCACGGAGGCTGTAATACCAGTGCCCAGACATCCGATACCTAGACACTAGAATCACTATTGTGGTACTATTGATGCTCCTCTAGGAGCAGTAGTACCACCCGCGATATCGCCATGGTTTCGCTCGGGAGTCGGGAGTTACCTTTTCGAGAACTCAGACCAATACCCGACACCTGGCGTGGAAGTATCGTTAAGACACGTTTTACGTGGATCGCGGTAGTGCTGTCCATATGACCGCTCAAATGCCATTCATTTAATTACTTACATGACATCGGTAGTACCGTGGTACTGCCAGGTACCGCTCGCGATGTCGTGTTTGCAGAATAGGCATCGGTACCCAGAATAGTAGTACCAATCCCTACTATGCGGACATTCTCTAGGGCTACGGTAACATCATGAGTGTCTTCATGGTGATACAACAGATGCCATGGGTAGGCTTATCTTGGGGCCGATGTGTACCGAGGGGACCGGATGAGGGGAAGATTAAGTAAGGGAGAGTATGAACAAGAAGCTCTACTCCAACATACTCTTTGTATTCGATTCTCACAGGGAGCTACATGGTTTGAACTTAGCCTAGAGCTAGAGGTTGAAGATGAAGCGTACGGTAAAACTAGCCAATCGAGGTCCCTCCCGCACAAGGGGAATGCCCCCCTCCTTATATAGGGGAGGGGTGGCTTACAAAGGAAGGAACCCTAGTGGAATCTTTGCCTAGCTAAGCCTACTTTATAAAGCTTCTTTGGATTCAGGTGTGACGTTCCCTTCTGCTGCCCTTGTCTGGTGACGCCCCTTGGTCGGACTACGGTTGCTTTGCTTGTCATCAAGCTGCTTTGGCTTCCGAGCTTCGTTTAAAGCTGAACTGCTTAGCTCCTCCGTGTCCTTTGGCCCTAGAGGGAATCTTTGACTAGGGTGCCGACATACTGCCGTTCAGGTTATGCCGGATCCAAATTGATATAGCCGGAGTAAACCGGACTGGTATCGTTTCAGGTTTCTAGACTTTGGTTTCCTGGGAGAGTCTCTGGCTTAGATATCGCCGGTTCCCCTTACTCCGACATACCCCTCCTGGTATGCCGGAACATAACACCCAGCACTCTCTTAAGCCAAACTTTCACGATCCGGATTACCTTTTGATCCGGTTTATAAGTATCTTATCTTGCCATATTTGCCATAGTATTGACCTACCAGGGGTCATTCCCCCGATAGTAGTCCCCGAAGCTGGCTTGGCCCAGCTGAGCCATCTGACGGGTCGCACCAGGTTCCTACACAATGCGTACAAGATTAATCATTCCGGTTTCAATTTATATCAACAATCTGGCTGCTCACCGGACTCATCCTGTCGTCCGATGAAACAAAACTCCTAAATCTTATCCGACCCCTATCTGGTGGTTCCTTCGCTTCTACACTTCCTCAGCGAAGTCGAGAATATCTCGGAAGTTATGCCTGTCAGAGACATGCACACTGTTCCTGACGCTGCAGTGGTCAGCGAGGGTCAAATCCCTCGTTTCTCGCACGCAGTTATGGCGCCACACTAGATCCTTGTGGCCCTCCGTGTGGCTTCTCAACTGCTCGTGTACTCAACCTCCACGTGGCATCCAGGACAGTGAAGCGTCGTGGGCCGAGCGGTTCGCGGCCCATGAACCGTCTCTCCCTATTTAAGGGGCGACGGTTCCCATCTCCCATCGTCTTCCTCATTCTCTCCTCCGACGCTTCGCCGCTCACAGAGCACCGTCTCGAGCGCTCCTCCGCTGCCACCCATCTCAGACCTTGTCTTCTCCGGCGACCGCAACGCCGCCACCGAGGAAATCTCCACCGCCCGTTTGCGGTCAGTAGAACTTGTCCTGATCTCCTTTCTTCCATCGTGTTCATCGCGTTCTTCGCATCTTACGGTAGTTCTTGAACCTATTTTCTTATGGATTTCTTTTCTTTTTTGCTGCTCCTTAGATCTTTCATTACGCATAGACTTGAGGGCATTTAGTTTTTAGCATACCGACTACACTATGGAATTGGCCGAACAAGAGATAGTCACCTCCGAGTACATTGGTACCGGACCAAGCGCTGCGGATTACACTCCCGCGGCCGCTTGGACGGTTCAGATGTCTCGGAAGCCGAGTTTGAATGGTTATACCGGTCAAAGCGTATACCGGAGTAGGTCGTTTGCCGGATTCCCAAGGAAGAGAGGGTGCCTATACCGGAACCCGGTGAGGTTGTGGTCTTTACCGCGCACTTCGTCCGCGGTTTAGGTCTTCCGGCCTCTAAATTCTTCTGGTCCTTCTTGGACTTTTATGAACTGAAACCGCACCACCTCCCCGGCAACGCGGTCTTCCTCTTATTGTCCTTCATCACATTCTATGAAACTTATGTCGGCCTCTCGCTCTCCCTGGAGCTCTGGGTGCGGCTCTACAACCTCCGGATTAATTCTATTTAGGATCCAGAAGTGCCGCTCCCGAAACCGATAGTGCAATGCAGTGCGTGCATAGTTTGCCCCTGCCAGAAGAGCCCTCACGTCAAGATGGTCGGTTTAGAATATTGCCAGAAGTGGCAAAGGACTTTCTTCTACGTGAAGAATAGCGGCGAGGAGGACATGATTAACCTCCCGGCTTATGTTCCCGGCGACCCCTCCCGAAAGAACTGGTTATATAATCCCAAGGAGGAGCACAAGGAAACTGTCTGGATTATGAAATACATTGTGGAGCTCCAAAAGTACAAAGAGCTCACAACTGATGATATCGTGCACACTTTTATCACGCGCCGGGTTCTTCCTCTTCAGCAGCGTGTTCACAAGATTTGCCAGATGAGTGGGCAATTGGACCCCACCCAGATTACCACCTTCAAGCTCTCCAAACGGGATGTTCTGGCCAAGGTCAAGGCCATCGCCAAGAGTCACATGCCGGTTGAATGGAAATGGGGTATAAAGCCCTTTTGTCGCGAGAACCCTCCACCCCAAGTAAGGCTTTGGGGAACTCCGGAATAATACTTCCGGAATGTTCACTTATACTTTTTCTAATGTTTGACTTGTTCTATTTCAGAACTTTAGGCGCCAACACCGGGAAGAGCCTGCCGAATTTACTCCGGATCGGACCGAGTGGGACCTTGAGGATCCAGACTCTGTGCAGAACATGCCGGTTCACGAGATGGAAGCCCTCCCCGACTCGGGCTCCGGTAAGCCCTCAGCACCTTCTTCACCGAGAGCTCGTGCCGATGATTCCGACAGCGATGACGATTGCATTTTTTTAGAGGTACTTGATCCTATGCCAATCTCCTTTGCGTACCCCGCGAACCGGTTTCAGCTGATCCGGATGACCAGGTGGTGGAGGATGCCACCCCTCTCGTCTCTGAGAAGTCGGCGACTGCCAAGTCCTCCCGTGGCAAACAAGCCCAAGATGCCGGTTCCAGCGCTCCAACTACCACCAATCGCCGGAAAACTTCAAGTACCGGTCCAGCCCGAAAGAGAGCCAGGGGCATCCCGACTTCTAGAGGATAAGAACCCAACCCGAAAAGCTACCGTTCTTTTTTCCGATATAGATTTTGTTCTTCTGCTAAACATCTTTTCTTACTCGCAGCGCTGGGCTCGAACTTAACCGGAGCGCGCCTAGAAGATCCCCACTGCCTCCCAAGATAACCAGCTCCACTCCTGAAGATGAAGATGAAGCCTCTTTGACTGTACCAAGCCCCTCCAAGGCCAGACGCCAAACCGGCGGGTCCTCTCACTAGCATCTGATGCCGGCAGGGCCCGCTCCACTCCCGACAAGCCCACTACATGTGAGGGGAACATGGCCCCAAACAACGACGATCACCGTGATGGGGCGGACTTCATTCCACCGCCGGAAAGAGACGAAGATCCCGACGCCTGCAACATGGGCGCCGGTTCGAAAGAAGTCGGATCGTCGGAACCCTTTGTGGTTCCGCCGGTCCATGATGACAAGACCTCCGAGATTCCTACGAAATCTTCTACTATGATTCCTCCTTCACCTTCGCCGACAACTTCTAAGCCGACAGCGAGTCCTCCCGTTCCACCAACCAAGCCGCTCAACAACAAGCTCTCCTCTCCACGCAAACCTCCGGTTGCTCCAGGTTCCAGAAGGTCGACCAAGAAGGTTGCTACACGCAGGACAACTCAGATTACACCGTCGCAACTTTCCGGCGCCCCACAGACCTCTATGGCTCCTCCTTCCGGCTCCAAATCCATGACACTTCATGTCAGCAAGGCCGCGACCTCCATCAACGACAAACTGGTGTTGCATACCGGCAGGATCACGGAGAGGACTCGGAGTGAAGACAGCCTTGTCTCCCTTGAGCAATACGCTGATGCCTGGAACAACGCGGATATGACTGATGTCACTTCCGGGTTCGGTAAAGATGGCCAAGCGGTAATTGACCCTCGCGGGCGTCTGCCAATTATGAAGCATCTTTCCCGGTTGAAGCGTTACATGCGCGACACCGACATGGCCTGGTATGACGTGGATAAGAGCGTCCCCATAAGCCTCTGTTCCGAGTTATCTTTCCCACACAGTTAATTAATTTCCAACTTATTTGTGATATGCATATTCCCCTAGTCCCCGAGATTCGAGTTAAGTGAGTAACACTTGACGTGAATCTTTTCAAAAAACCGGCATACATAGTCCCCGAGTTTCGGGTTAAGTATGCAATGCTTAGCGCGGAACTCTTCAAAAAACCGGCATACATAGTCCCCGAGTTTCGGGTTAAGTGAGTAACACTTGACGTGAATCTTTTCAAAAAACCGGCATACATAGTCCCCGAGTTTCGGGTTAAGTATGCAATGCTTAGCGCGGAACTCTTCAAAAAACGGCATACATAGTCCCCGAGTTTCGGGTTAAGTATGCAATGCTTAGCGCGGAACTCTTCAAAAAATCGGCATACATAGTCCCCAAGTTTCGGGTTAAGTATGCAATGCTTAGCGCGGAACTCTTCAAAAAACCGGCATAATTCATTTTTTTGCTTTGACTTCTGCAGGAGGTGCTGGAGGCCCAGAAGAAACTGTATGAAGATCTGCTATGGGAGCACCGGGCTGTTTCGACACCTTCAAGGCACTCCAAGTCACGCACAGTCAATGCCACGGTTTGTTTTTTTACTTATGTTCCCTTCTTTGGCTGGCTTCTTCCGCACCGGCTTTGTCTTTACTTATTCTTCTCTTCCGGTTTCCCCTTTCTTGAGCCAAGCTGCCGGATTCCTCTCCCTTGGACGAACTTATCAGCCACGTTGCAGCTCTCCAAGGTTTCTTTTGTTGTGCTTTGTGTTTGCACTCCTCATTTTGTATCTTGCTAACTTCTGCCATTCCGGTTTAGGCAAGAAAGAGAACCTCTCCCTCCATCATCAAGCTGACTTGCGGGCCCAGAAGGACGAGACCGCCCGGCTGAAAGAAGAACTGATCCAGCTCCGGTTGTGTCATGACACCGAGCTGAAAGAGGCCATCAAGGCCGGAAAAGGCAAGGTTGTAATAACCCAGAACATAGGATCATCGAAGGGTATTTAGAATTGGGATGTGCATTTCATCGCAAAACGAGGGAAATTTTCGCGCCTTGTTGCATAAAAACCTAAGAGGGATCGAGGTTCTCTCTCATTGCAATTAGGGTTAGTAATGTGAGTGTTAAGAATTTTGACATGATCTCTTTTGTAACTTGTTGATTTTGGGAGATGATTTGAATTGACAATTCATATTTGATTTAAAACACAAGAAGTAATAGATAAACAATATATAAATTAATTATGAATTCATAATTCAAATCACATCATTTATACACAGATAATTCAATTCACATCACACATACACAAAGAATTCATAAGTAAATATTAATATTACACAAGAGCTCATAAGCAAAACTTGAGCTTTATTGATCATACACACATAATACATTGTCTTTACAACATTTATTATACAAGAATTGGATGGAATAATAAACCAAAATAAAAGAAGATTACAAGAATTGGATTCTATACTAAAACCTAAACTAAATGCCTTGTAATGCTTTGTCCCTGGATCATATTGTCTTGGAAACCTGCAAATAAGAAGAAGAACTAGACATGGGGTTAAACCAAGTGTCCAGGACACTTGTCACTGTCCAAAACTTGGCCAGAACCAAGATAGACACCAATAGACCAAACCTGAAGCCAATCATGGGCTCAAGTTTCACCAAAGCACACACACAACTCACATAGCTGTTGTGCATCCAAACCAAGCCAAGACCATGGCTTAGTCACCAAGTTTGGCCAGGCCTATGTGTCACAGCCTAGGCAAACCAACAGGCAATATAAAAGGGTAGAAACCATCAGAAACAATTCACAAGTCGACCAGATAAGCATTCACCAAGAACCAACAATGAACAATGCATAGTTCATCTCAGTTCTTGCTCAAGAACACCAAGAACTACCAGAGAAACCATCCATTCATCCAAAACCCACCAACCAAAACCAGTTAGGAAGATGGGAACTTAAGCAAGATCACCAGGAGCTAGGAGGAGCAGGGCAAGTAATCAAATCATCAAGCAACAACTCAATAGAACCTGAGCATAACCATCTAGGAGCTGGAACAAAGTATAATAAGTACCTGGAGAGGATCAAGTGGATCCAATCCATTTTATTGCATGACACAAAGCATAGGCATGAGCAGATGCTCATGGGGTTGTCATCAGTTGGTGTTGACCAAGGATTCCTGGCAGAGGAGGAGCAGCTAGATCCCGAATCATCTAGATACTATTCATGTGAAATAGACAGGTATAAATGCACAGATAGCAACCAGTAGAGGATATACCGATATACAGGTACTAGAAGCTACCAAGACCACCTAATAAGATCCTAGCCAATAAACCATCAGATTAACCCTTTATTTCTTCACAGGCAAACACAGTGGCATTCATAGCATGTATGATTTCCTACTGTGCAAGCAGAGATGAGTAGCCCACAAGAACTAGTCAAACTGTGTGAGCAACCAAGCAGTAGCAAGGCTACTGTGGTCACATCAACCACAAATCCATCCATTTAAACCAAAACTATAAGTCATCATCATCGAGAAATGGATTCAGACTTTAATTATCTCCAAATTGACCATGGAGATATCAAATCATGCACAACAATGCATATAATCAACACTGCATAAGCAGTTCATCTGATGAGGACATCCCATCTCTTGATACAACCGTTGTACCTACAGCCACACAAATACAAGGATCAATCACTCGAGCTCGTGCCAAACAACTTAACTATCAGGTACTTTCGTTTCTTGGAACTATTCCTCGCATACATGAGAATATGATGCTGCCTAAATCAGATATGTTTGTTACTCTTAGGAATGATGGACCAAGCATGGATGAGGAGGACAAGCATTGGAGCATGATCACGCATGGAGGAGATGGCAGCAAGCATTTGAGGATTGAAGATGACGCCGCAAGTGGAGATTTCAGAACTTTGAAGCCACCATGAGAAGAGATGAAGACATGGACGAAATATAGAGTTTCCCACTTCATAATTTTGTCCATAGCATGTTATGGTGCTGCGTCACCTTTAGTTTTGGGCCAGGCCCATGTTATTTTCGCAGGAATTAAGTCAGCCACTTTTTAGAGTCCGTATTGAAGGGGGAAAGGCCTTCTAGGGTTTGGTTCGGCCACCATACGTATGGCTGGCCGAAACCCCACCTTTTCCTCCTTTAAATACCCCATAGCCGTCATGTTTAGACTCGGATTTTGATTAGATTAAAAGTTAGCCATTGTTGCAACTCTCGTGTACTTCTTTTGAGGCCAACGCCCAGAACAAGACCGACTATTCGGAATCCCACCTTTTCAATAAAGCTTTCATCTATATTCGCAATATTCTGATTGCATCTTTAGTTCTTACTTGTTCTCGATTTCAGGTAGGAATTAAGACCCTCGCTGGTCAGGCTGATCGCGCAACCGCAAGATCAGTAACTCCCGGAGATTGTCCTAGCGATTGCATTGGCGCACGAGCTTTGCACGTGTAGTCGGTCGTCAAGCACAAACTCCACCAACAAATCGACGCTATCATACTCTCATCGAAAGATCGGACACCTTTTCCCTATCAAGTGGTATCAAATTTCAGGTTGCTCGGTGAGAATTTACAGTTTTTCTAGTGTAGATTGCATTTGCCATCATACCCATAAACCACGAAAAAGACAAAAAAAAAAATACAGTTAGGGTTTAGATCATATCGTCCCATAAACCCCCTGCCACGCCTTGCATTGTCTTTTCAGTTTGCATAGTTGAATTTGTGTCTGCATCTTCGTGTCGAGTTGCTGGTCTTAGCGTCTAGTTCTTTTAGAGTTTCGAGTTCTGGTCATATTAGTCACGCCGCCGTCGGCCGCTCGCACCATACGCAGATCGCCACCATATACACCCACCATTTACTTCCGCCACTGCCATATACACCCACCATATACTTCTGTCACTGCCATATACACCCACCATATACTTCCGCCACTTCCATATACACCCACCATATACACCCACCAGATCGTTTCTGCCACAGACATATACATCTGCCATATACCCTGTTTCCTACCGTGACACAGATTCGTGCTGTTTCTCTGCCGCGACAGAGTCCGTGTAGAATTAGGTTTTATTGTTTTCCTTAATAGCTATTGCCTTCTAATTTCATCCTGTGTTGTAGAAAAATTTCCGTGAGATAAGTTTCGGCCGCCAGTAAAGAATTGCAAGGAGAGCAAAAAAAAATATTTCTGGCTACATTGGTTTTTCACTTTGGCGATCACTTTTCGCCACTGGTTGTTATAGCGACATTTTTTTTGCGCCTGCGCGTTTTCCGGAGCACCTCCGAAATTTCACAAAAAAAAATCTGAGGCTATACTGTTTTTAGACCTCGGGGATCAGTTTGAGACACTTGCCATCATAGTGATTTTTCGCACCTCGCATCGCCACATCATCGCCACCTCATCACTGCTTGTTGCTTGTGTGCCGCGCCGTGACCACGTTAGTGTTCTAGGCTCGCGTCTCTAGTACGGTCTAGCCTAGGACCAGCACAGTACCGTCGTTGAGCATACTTTGAATACTGCATTTCTGTTTTGACAATTACTGTTTTGCTACCATATTAGCCTTCCTACAACTCTACATATTGTCTCCACGTGCACTGTGTCGACACCTGGTAATCGCTTTGGCAATCTTTGGAGATGCTGATCCTTGCTGGTTGTTACATCGCCTTTCTCCAGTTTGGTAAGAACTTGTAAGAGCTTTGTATTTTGCTTGACGAATTGCGCGTGAACCACCATATTCCGTAGTTTCTAGGCATATACATTTGTGCTTTGTGTACTAACCATGTCAGGACCAGTTGATCCGGCCGCTGTTGACCCGGCCAAGATGACTAGTGAGCAGTTGCATGCTCACTTCACCCACCTTTTGGACGGACACGCACGCGACGTCGATGCGCGCATTGGCGATGTTGACGCCAAACTCACCGACGCGCTGGACAAGCTGGATGGCCTCGAGACAGCTTTCAACTTCAAGCTCGACGCCAAGTTCCAGGAGCTCTTGACTCGGTTGCCGCCACCTCGCGACAACGTGCAGCGACACGCACGCCGCGTTCCTCGTGTGGATGTGCCTGCGGGTACCGCTCCTTCTGCAGCAGCCGCACCTGACGCGCCTTCTGATGAAGGATACGAAGACTATGACGGGGACGGGGACGAGCAGGTCGAGGAGAACGTGCTGGATGGCGAGGAAGTCGAACAACCTGCACTTGGTCGTCCACGACAACTGAACCGCAACGCTCGCCCACCTCCACGTCCGATACGTAATGATAATGATCATGTTGCTATGCTGAAACTGAATATTCCGCCATTTAAGGGTAGATATAATCCTGATGCATATCTTACATGGGAATTGGAGGTAGAACAACGTTTTGCATGTTTAAAATACCCTGATCACTTGCGTGTTAGTGCTGCTACTTGTGAGTTCAAAGATTTTGCTTCTATTTTGTGGTCTGAATATTGTAGAGCACATCCAACGAAATATTCCTGCTACATGGGTTGGGTTAAAACTTGCTATGCGTACTCGTTTTGTTCCTCCACATTATCAACGTGATTTGCTGAAAAAATTGTCTCGCTTAGAACAAGGAAAAAATTCTGTAGAAGACTATTATCAAGAATTGCAAACCGGCATGATTCGCTGTGGTATTGTAGAGGATAATGAGGCTATGCTTGCACGTTTCTTTGGTGGTTTGAATAAAGAGATTCAGCATATTTTAGATTATAAGGAGTACAACACTATTACTCGCTTGTTTCATCTTGCTTGCAAAGCTGAACGTGAAGTGCAGGATCGTCAACCACCATGGAGAAGAGCTAATATTTCAGCAGGTCGTACATCGTCGTGGTCTCCGCGACAATCAGCGCCACCATCTCGTGGTACTGCACCAGCTCCTACTACCTCCAAGTACACCGCGCCTGCATCATGAGCACCACCTGCTGCTACGCCACCACCATCTACTGGTCCTCCTCGGAGTTCCTCTTCGATGGCCTCCACGGGGAAGACCGCGACATACAATGTCGCAAATGCTTGGGATTTGGACACATAGAGAGAGAATGCAGAACCAAGCCTGTGATGTTGGTGCGTGACGATGGCGAATATGATTCTGCAAGCGACTTTGATGAAGATACATTGGCCCTTATTGCTGCACGTGATGGTGCCAATTCGATCTACGAGAGAGAGATGGAGGTAATGGAAGCTGACACTGCTGATCAGTACAGGAGCTTAGTTGCGCACAGCATGTGTTGAGCGTGCAATTGAGCAAAGCTGAGCATGATCAACGCCACAACCTATTCCAAACAAGAGGCGTTGTAAAAGAGCGAGCTATACGGATCATCATTGATGGAGGGAGCTGCAATAACCTGGCTAGCGTTGACATGGTGGAGAAGCTTTCTCTCCCTACAAGACAGCGCACACATCCATACTACATTCAATGGTTTGAGAGCTCTCGGATGCTCAAGGTAACAAGAAGTACACGTGTGCATTTTACTATTGGTACATATTCTGATTTTGTTGATTGTGATGTTGTACCTATGCAAACTTGTTCTTTGTTACTTGGTAGACCTTGGCAATTTGATAGAGAATCTGTTCATAATGGTAGAACTAATCAGTATTCTCTTATGCATGATGGAAACAAAATTGGTCTCAAACCTATGACTCCTGAACAAATAGTAAAAGATGATCTTGCTAGAGCTAGTAGAGTAAAAAACGAGGAGAAACATAAGAGTGAAAATCAGATTGTTGATGCAGATTTTGTGCCACATAAGACTAATACTAAATCTGATTTAAACCATGCTACTGAAATTCATTTGAAAAATCCTTGTTTGCTTGCTAGCAAATCTGATATTGCTGAACTTTATGTGAACACTACTCAATGCTATGCTATTATTTGCAAAGAAGTTCTGTTTTCATTTGAGGATATGCCTCCTTCTTTGCCACCTGTGGTTGCTAACCTTTTGCAGGAATTCATTGATGTGTTCCCACAAGATGTTCCACCTGGATTACCACCTATTCGTGGGATAGAACACCAAATTGACTTGATTCCAGGAGTTTCGCTGCCCAACCGTGCACCATATCGTACCAATCCTGAAGAGATCAAAGAGATCCAGCGACAAATTCAGGTTCTCCAAGATAAAGGTTACATTCGTGAGTCTCTTAGTCCATGTGCTGTCCCTATTATCTTGGTACCTAAGAAGGATGGTTCTTCACGCATGTGTACTGATTGTAGAGCTATTAATAATATTACCATTCGTTACCGTCATCCTATACCTCGTTTAGATGATATGCTTGATGAATTGAGTAGTTCTATTATCTTCTCTAAAGTTGATTTGCGTAGTGGTTACCACCAGATTCGTATGCAATTAGGAGATGAATGGAAAACAGCGTTTAAAACTAAGTTCGGTTTATATGAGTGGTTAGTAATGCCTTTTGGTTTAACTAATGCACCTAGTACTTTCATGAGACTGATGAACGAAGTTTTACGTGCTTTTATTGGATGTTTTGTGGTGGTATACTTTGATGATATTCTGATTTATAGCAAATCTTTGGAGGAACATTTGGATCATTTACGTGCTGTTTTCAATGCTTTACGTGATGCACGTTTGTATGGTAATCTTGAGAAGTGCACCTTTTGCACCAATCGAGTTGCGTTTCTTGGCTATGTTGTTACTGCGCAGGGAATTGAAGTTGATCCAGCCAAGATTGAGGCAATTGAGAGTTGGCCGCAGCCAAAGACGGTCACACAAGTGGGGAGTTTTCTTGGCCTCGCTGGTTTCTATAGGCGCTTTGTGAAAGATTTTGGATCCATTGCTGCGCCGCTAAATGAGCTTACAAAGAAGGATGTGCCCTTTGTGTGGGACGATGCACAACAAGACGCCTTCATGATTCTGAAAGATAAGTTAACACATGCTCCATTACTCCAACTTCTTGATTTCAATAAGACTTTTGAGCTTGAATGTGATGCTAGTGGAATTGGTTTGGGAGGTGTGTTATTACAAGAGGGCAAACCTGTTGCATATTTTAGTGAGAAATTGAGTGGGCCTAGTCTGAACTATTCTACTTATGATAAAGAATTATATGCGCTGGTTCGGACATTAGAAACTTGGCAACATTATTTATAGCCTAAAGAATTTGTTATACATTCTGATCATGAATCTTTGAAGCATATTCGTAGTCAAGCTAAGTTGAATCGTCGCCATGCAAAGTGGGTTGAGTTTATTGAGTCTTTTCCTTATGTTATCAAACACAAAAAGGGTAAAGATAATGTTATTGCTGATGCTTTGTCGCGCCGATATACTATGCTATCTCAACTTGACTTCAAGATTTTTGGATTAGAAACCATAAAGAAACAATACTTGCATGATGCTGATTTTAAAGATGTGTTGCTGAATTGTAAAGATGGTAGAACATGGAACAAATTCGTCCTCAATGATGGATTTGTGTTCCGTGCTAACAAGCTATGCATCCCAGATGGTTCCGTTCGTCTTTTGTTGTTGCAGGAGGCGCATGGAGGAGGATTGATGGGACACTTTGGTGTGAAGAAGACGGAGGATGTACTTGTTGCATACTTCTTTTGGCCACGTATGCGTCGAGATGTTGAGAGATTTGTGGCACGCTGCACTACATGTCAAAAAGCTAAGTCTCGACTTAATCCACATGGTTTATATATGCCTCTTCCTGTTCCTAGTGTACCTTGGGAGGATATTTCTATGGATTTCATTTTGGGATTGCCTCGTACACAGAAGGGAAGGGATAGTATCTTTGTTGTTGTGGATCGATTTTCTAAGATGGCACACTTTATTCCATGTCATAAGACTGATGATGCTACACATGTTGCTGATTTGTTCTTTCGCGAAATTGTTCGTTTACATGGTGTGCCAAATACTATTGTTTCTGATCATGATACTAAGTTTCTTAGCCATTTTTGGAGATGTTTATGGGCTAAGTTGGGGACTAAATTGCTGTTTAGTACTACATGTCATCCCCAAACTGATGGACAAACTGAAGTAGTAAATAGAACATTGTCTACTATGTTGCGGGCTGTTTTGAAGAAGAACTTAAAATTGTGGGAAGAATGTTTACCTCATGTTGAATTTGCTTACAATCGTTCGCTGCATTCTACCACTAAGATGTGCCCATTTGAGATTGTTTATGGTTTTGTACCACGTGCACCTATTGATTTGTTGCCTTTACCATCTTCTGCGCAAAATAATTTGGATGCTACAGACCGTGCTGAATTGATACTAAAATTGCATGAGACTACTAAAGACAACATAGCACGCATGGATGCTAAGTATAAAATTGCTGGGGATAGAGGAAGAAAACATGTTGTGTTTGATGTTGGTGATCTTGTTTGGTTGCATTTACGCAAAGATCGTTTTCCTGAATTGCGCAAGTCTAAACTAATGCCACGCGCTGCTGGTCCTTTTAAGGTGTTAGAGAAAATAAATGATAATGCATATAAACTTGAGCTTCCTGCGGAATTGGGTCCGGTTAGTCCTACATTTAACATTGCAGATTTGAAGCCTTACTTTGGTGAAGAAGAGGAGCTTTCGTCGAGGACGACTTCAATTCAAGAAGGGGGGCATGATGAGGACATCCCATCTCTTGATACAACCGCTGTACCTACAGCCACACAAATACAAGGATCAATTACTCGAGCTCGTGCCAAACAACTTAACTATCAGGTACTTTCGTTTCTTGGAACTATTCATCACATACATGATAATATGATGCTGCCTAAATCAGATATGTTTATTACTATTAGGAATGATGGACCAAGCATGGATGAGGAGGACAAGCATTGGAGCATGATCACGCATGGAGGAGATGGCAGCAAGCATTTGAGGATTGAAGATGACGCTGCAAGTGGAGATTTCAGAACTTTGAAGCCACCATGAGAAGAGATGAAGACATGGACGAAATATAGAGTTTCCCACTTCATAATTTCGTCCATAGCATGTTATGGTGCTGCGTCACCTTTAGTTTTGGGCCAGGCCCATGTTATTTTCTCAGGAATTAAGTCAGCCACTTTTTAGAGTCCGTATTGAAGGGGAAAGGCCTTCTAGGGTTTGGTTCGGCCACCATACGTATGGCTGGCCGAAACCCCACCTTTTCCTCCTTTAAATACCCCCATAGCCGTCACGTTTAGACTCGGATTTTGATTAGATTAAAAGTTAGCCATTGCTGCAACTCTCGTGTACTTCTTTTGAGGCCAACGCCCTGAACAAGACCGACTATTCGGAATCCCACCTTTTCAATAAAGCTTTCATCTATATTCGCAATATTCTGATTGCATCTTTAGTTCTTACTTGTTCTCGATTTCAGGTAGGAATTAAGACCCTCGCTGGTCAGGCTGATCGCGCAACCGCAAGATCAGTAACTCCCGGAGATTGTCCTAGCGATTGCATTGGCGCACGAGCTTTGCACGTGTAGTCGGATCGTCAAGCACAAACTCCACCAAGAAATCGACGCTATCATACTCTCATCGAAAGATCGGACACCTTTGCCCTATCATCATCCATAAATAATTTACCAAGGCATGAATATACAATAATCCATGCATTAACAATGCAATAGCATTACTGAGAGGCAACAGTACCATGAACCATTGCATCCTAGCCATTGGATCTTGTCCAATGAGCTATGGACATCAACAACAGCACACACACACACACACACACTTGTGCATCAGCTAGAGCAAGCATAAGTCACAACAGTAGCTAGAGTAAGCAATTCAATTAGCCAAGGATCAAACCAGTAGCTAACCACTAGCATCTGTTGATCAATTGGATCAATTAGATCAATTAGATGAAGCACATGGCACAGCAAAGCATCACAAGCATGGAGTGATCCAAAAATGGATCAAATGGATCCTATACAGGCATAGGAAAGCATCACTAACACCACAAGTGTCAGGAATGCTAGCCTAGGTCAATAACAAGACCATTAGCAAGCAATTGCATAGAACATAAGTGTCACTGGATAGAATAGGATGAACAAGCACTAGTAAGCATATGAACAAGCACTAGTGAGCATATGAACAACACAAGAACATGTAAAAATAGGATAGGCCTAGCACAGTGAACCAGTAAGACTTACACACATGCATAATCATAGCACCAGTAGGCATGGATAGTGAAGCATATGGCATCAGTAGGCTTAGGCAGCAAGCACAGCAAGCATAGCAAGCACAGCAAGCCCAAGAGCAGCAGCAACATACGCATGAGAGGATCTAGAAGACATAACTCGAGCAGATCAAGCAGAAGAAGAGGATGGAGAGGAGTAGCAAGAGGTTACCTGTGATTCATGGAGGCAACCATGGCGGCACGGTGGCACGGCTAGCCACGGCGGCGCCAAACCGTGGGCAGGCCAGTGCCAGACCACGCACCGCCAGCGTGAGAGGCGGCGAACACGCAGGAGTGTCGAGGGGATGCAGATCGACGGAGATCGCCGAGGAACTCGTCGGCGTCTGTCGAGGTCGAGCACGCACACGAGCCACAGAGGAAGAAGAATTCAGATCGACGCGGATGAGGAGGTGCGCCGTCGTGCGCTACGTCGATTGAGACCCACGGCGAGCCCTAGCACCGCCGGAGACGACCGGAGCAAGGCGGCGACCATGGCGGCGACGCCATCGTCTCGGAGGTCGCCAATAGGGTTAAGGTTTGCGAGCGTGAGAGAGAGAGAGGCGAGTGACAGAGGTGGGCCGACGTGTTCGATTCCCACCGAACCGTTTTGGTCTGGCCCAAATGGGCTGCCTTAGTGGGCTGGCCCAATTGGGCCAGCGGGGTATTTTAGTCTTTTTATTTTTTAAAAATAACCTTTGAATTCTACCAAATTATAAATAATGATAAATACCTCTAAAAATCCAAGAAAAATGGGATTAATGAATTAAAAATTATTCTTAACAATAATAAAATAAGAAATAGAATTTACAACAAAAGTTCAAAATTTGGAATTTTTGAATTTAAATATGAACTTGGTATTTTAAATTTGCAATTTTCGTTGGATTTAAAAATCAAGGAAAATTCCAAATGGATTCTAATATTTGTTATTCAAATGTTTTCAAAAGTAATTCTATTATTCCAAGTCTTTTCTTTTAAAGATTTAATATTTTCCAAAAAGGAAATATCTCAATATTCCAAAAATCCTTTTATTTCCAAAAGGAGGAAAACTCTATTATTTCAAATTCTTTATTTGAAATAAATATGTTCCAAAGGAAAATTCTATTATTCTTAAATCCTTTTCTTTTTAGAAAGGAAAACAATGTTAAAGGATTTAAAGAATTTGTAAATTACTGCCAAAGGCATAAATACTTAACTGAAACCTAAAAATCCAGGGTAAGGGATTCAACATGAAATAATACACCCATGCCTACATCATTTGGATTTTATAACATTGTCCTTACCGGACAATGATGCTTCTTTACAGAACACGAGGTCCAGGTTCCATCAAACACATCGAACTGCATTATCTCGCAGTCACCAGGAAAGTTCATCTTGCTCATGTCATCTTGATTATTTTATATCAATTTACCCGCAAAATTACTATACTTATCATTCCTGCATTGAAAATGAAATGTTACTTTTCCAATTATGAATATGACTATGTGGTGGGCAATGGAACCATGGCATGTGTTGATATGGTGGAGGTTCCATTGCAAGGGTTCTACTAATATAGGACTAATCACCAATGCCGTCTAGTGATTATAGCGTCGTACAATTCACGTTAACCATGAGATATATAATGGCTCTAGGGAAGTCAGCTGTATCTTTTCCCTCTTGCATATCAACGAACTTGATAGAGCCTGGCCGAGTGTTGGGATAACACCGCAATATGTTGGAAAATCCTTTTAAATCCCCATCCATGTGGATGAGAGGCTCTACCGTCTATGAGGGATTCTCCATAGTACATCGGGGGTAAAGCCGTATGATCGGGAGATGTCTACCGGGGATGTACGGATGGACAAAAGGGTGGGTATGCAGGGTCGCGGAGAAGGAAGTGATATGCTTGGATCTTACACCTAGCCCCACACCAAGGAAGTGTGGAGGAGAAACGCTTCTCGGATGGTATCAAGGGTAAGTTCTCTTATGAGAAAAGTAACGCACCTCTGCAGAGTGTATCAAATTGTGGCTGTCACTCCCTGTTCCGGGAAGGGAACTACGAACGTGGCAGGAAAGAAACTCCGTGAAGTTCTGTTCAACCTATGAAGACTGGTAGGCATAGTTTTCAGAATAAAATAAACCTTTTGAAGAAATGTTTTCGAAACATGCATTGACCTGAGATTTTTTGATCAATGGTCGTAGCTAGTGCATCAAACACCTTTTCTCTTTTGAACTTGCTGAGTACCTCTGTACTCACTTTCTTTCGACACCCTTTCCAGACTGTGAAAATGAAGTGGAGGCCACCGACGGAGCACCAGAAGGAGACTACGAACTGGTCTACGAGGAACCTGATCTATCCGGAGGAGTGGAAGGCGTGGACTACGGGATACTCTACGGAGCTGAAAACAATGAGGCAGAGGAGTAGTGTCTTACCCTAGCTATCTTAGAGCCGAGCAGCGTAGTAGCTTACCTAAATAAGTTGCTGAGCTCATTTTAATCTTTATGTCAAGTTGTAACATTACTTCAGTAGTATCTTAGGGTGTTCTCATCGGACCTGTGAGAATACCAACTTGTTAAGACCATGATTGTAATATAATCTAGAGTGTTATGACCTGCAATGTTTTTTTTGTACTACTCTGAGGGATGTGATATTTGTGAAGAAGTTCCTTCATGAAGATCATATCAACGACTTGTATACTACAACATCCAGTGGTATGCTGGGTCACCGCAGAGGTGGAGGATGCTAAAACCGCGCTAATTGAGATGCATGTGCAAGAGATCAAGGAAGTACAGGATCAGCTATTCACGGACTTGGAAGCCGAAAGGAAGCTACGTGAGCTAGAGAGGCAGCGGAACAATCAACTCGAAATGGTCCAGATCGCGCAGGCTAAGATCATGAAGGACTTGGATGAGAAAATCCGGAGTAAGTGTTTCTCTTCTTCCTTGTAATTTTTCCTATCTTGCCGGTTTGTTCTTATACCGGTATTTCTTGTTCTTTTCCGCAGTCACTTTCCCGGAGTCACAGGCACGTGCCGAAGCGGCCGTTGCTAAGACCCGGATTGAAGATCCGGCTTCTGATGTTGCTACCTGGACTACAGAAGAGTACATCACCGCCCTTTCAGCTCGTGTAACCTACATGATCAAGCTTGGTAAGCTTCCGTATGCTGCGATCCGTGCCTTCAAGTGCCTCTGGCCTGGGGAAAAGGTCCCAAACCTTGTTGATGCCATCGGTGCTCGGCTGATGGAGTGTGGTGCCCGGCTCCATGAGTGGCAACTCTCTACCGCACGCTCTGGTGCCGACACTGCTCTCCGGTTTGTCTACTCATGGTATGAAGGTCTGGATCTCGACGCTCTGGCCACGCTGCACGGCGGTGCTCCCACTGACACCAATCCGGTTCTTACTACCAAGCGCCGTGAGCGAGCTTACCAAGTTGCGCACTATGCTCCTACAAGCACCTTTATACCGACGCCTGCAGATCTTGAAGATGAGGAAAGTGATGACGAGGAGGAGGAGGAGGGTGAAGAAAACGCCCAGGATGAAAACACCAACAATGAATCGACTGCTTCTAGCCAAGCCCCTGAAAGTTCTTCACCAGATGCTCCTGAATTCGATTCTGCCTGATACACTTTGATCCTGTCTCAAAAAACAATTCGTGAAATGCCCGATATGCCGGGTTTGGTGATGTAATATACAGTTTAAGTCCTTTTGGTTTTTCCGAACTTGTTAGGTTATGCCGTTTGAACCTTTTATGTCAGTACTACGGGTTCGATCCCGAGTTCAATCTAATGATTGTTTAGTTCTTTGACCTTGGCTCTGTCTACGTCTTTTGGGTGTTTTGACGTATGAGGTCCAAAGTCTTTTTGCCAAACAAACAATTTCTTGAACTTAGAGAAAAAACTTCGAGTAGCTTGAAAATTTTGCAAAAAAACGGTATAAATGGGGTTAGTTAAATTTTATTCTGGATTGCTTGTTGTTATCTTCTCTTTCATTTTTCGTGTGTTTAGATCCTTCCGGTTTTTCTTGCTTGCCATGAAGCCGGGTTGCGGACAACAGCTAAGTCAAAGACTCACCTTCGGGTTAAACACATTACTAAACCGGAAAAGAAAATTTCAAACAAGCCAACCGGCATACAGAAAAAATAAACACATTACATGCAATTGTGGTAAAGGCAGTCCCCGAGATTCATTCGAGGTGCCAGCATTTAATTCATAGCAAATATTGAAAAGGTACAAGAACTCCTTACATTACATCTTCAGGAATAGAAAGGGCGAAGAAGAGCTACATTCCATAGGCATTTGGTTTCCTCACCCGACCTATCCTTCCTTCCTTTCTTGGCATCATGTGCATCTATGAGATAGTAAGCATCAATGTGCAGATCCTTGCTCACTATGAATGGTCCCTCCCATGGGGGTGCGAGCTTGTGCTGTCCTGCAGTGCATTGCACTAGACGTAGCACTAGGTCTCCTTCTTGGAACACTCTTGGATTTACCTTCCGACTATGATAGCGTCTGATGTTTTGCTGATATATAGCTGATCTGGCGAGTGTCAATTCTCTCTGTTCTTCGAGCAAGTCGACATCATTTTCTCGGGACTCTTTGACCTCTTCCTCTGTATAGAGTTGAACTCGTGGTGAGTCATGAAGAATGACGGTTGGTATGACCGCTTGTGCTCCATATACCATGAAAAATGGTGTGTATCCGGTTGACCGGTTTGATGTGGTCCTTAGACTCCACAACACAGATGGTAACTCATCAAGCCAGCATCCTGGAGTTTTTTCCAGCGGCTCAATAAGCCAGGGCTTTATTCCGGACAGCACAAGGGCATTCGTCCTTTCCACTTGCCCACTGGCTTGAGGATGTGCCACTAAGGCAATATCAAGCTGGATTTTGTTATCCTCGCAGAACCATGAAAATTCCCCCTTGGCAAAGTTTGTGCCATTGTCAGTGATAATGCTGTGCGGGTAACCATACCGCAGGATGATGTCCTTCAAGAACTTCACAACCATGTGTCCATCGCACTTCCGAATTGGTTTGACCTCCACCCATTTGGTAAACTTGTCCACCATGACCAAGATGTGAGTCATGTTTCCTCGCGCCGGCTGGAATGGTCCAACCATGTCCAGGCACCAAACCGCAAACGGCCAAGTTATCGGAATTGTTTTTAAGCCGGAGGCTGGGGTGTGGTTTTGCTTGCTATATCTTTGGCATCCATTGCACTTCCGTACCATATCCTCAGCATCCTCCAAAGCCGTGGGCCAGTAGAACCCTTGCTGGAACACTTTGGCAACCAATGCTCTGGATGGGGCCTGATGCCCACATTCTCCTTGGTGGATCTCTTGGAGCATTTCTTTTCCTTCTTCTGGCTCCACACAGCGCTGCAGCACTCCTGTCACGCTTCTCTTGTACAACTCTACATTGATGATGGTGTAAGCTTTGGACCTCCTTTGGATCCTCCTCGACTCAGCTTCGTCATCCGGTAAACCGCTGTTGACCAGGAATTCCATGATCGGCTTTACCCATGATGGCGCTTCTCGAACAACGAAGACCGGCACATCGACCTCCATGCTGTCCACCGACATAGTTTCTTCCGGTTTTGACCCTGAAGTCCCCGGGTTAGATGTGGCAGTCCCCGGGTTCACCTTGTCAATATCCATCATAACAACATGTGGTTCCGGAACAAAGATTGATTCGGATTCTGGACTTGGTTTGATTGACGGCTTCCTTAGGTGGGATAGGGCTATTCCGGGAGGAATTTCTTGCATGGATGATCCCAGCTTAGACAAAGTGTCAGCTGCGTTGTTTCTGCCTGCGGCACATGGAGAAACTCGCACCCTTCAAAGAATTCGGCAATTTGCTACACATAGAATCGGTATGATGCCATGTTGGCATCCTTCGCGTCCCAATCTCCGAAACACTGTTGCACCACCAGATTCGAGTCACCGTAGCATATGATTCGGCGTACTCCGACTTCTTTTGCCACCTTGAGTCCATCGACTAAAGCTTCATACTCAGCGACATTGTTTGATGCCCTGAAATGTACCTGCAACACATATTTCAAGTTGTCCCCCTTTGATGTGGTGAGAACTACTCCGGATCCAAGTCCTTCCTTGTGCTTTGATCCGTCAAAATGCATCCTCCAGTATTCTGTTTCCGGCTTAGGCAGCTTATACTGCATCTCGGCCCAATCCACCAGGAAATCTGCCAGTGCAGGCGACTTAATTGCATCTCTTCTCTTGTATAGCGGCACATAAGGTGACAACTGAATTGTCCATTTTGTGTTCCTACCGCTTGCATCTTTGTTGCCGATGATCTCCAAAATAGGAGCCTCGCATACCACAGTCATCGGGTGTTCCTCGTAGTAATGCTTGAGTTTTGTGGTGCATGAACACTCCATAAGTCATTTTCTGGTAGTGTGGGTAATTTTGTTTTGAGAGGGAGAGCACTTCGCTCAGGTAGTATACCGGTCTCTGCATGGTTTTTCCTTCCTCTTCTCTTTCCACCACAACCACAACACTTACAACCCGGTTTGTTGTTGCTATGTAAAGCATCATGGGTTCCTTTTCCAAAGGTAATGCAAGTATTGGCGCGGTGGCCAACATCTTTTTTAGCTCTTTGAATGCCGCATCGGCCTGCGAAGTCCAGACAAAAGTGTCCGACTTTTTCATCAACGCATATAAGGGCAAGACTTTTTCTCCCAGCCGGCTTAAGGATGCCAAACACCCAATAAATTTTTGCACATCGTTCAGACATTGGGGTAACTCTATTCTTTCGATGGCTCAGATTTTAACCGGAATAGCCTCTATGCCGCGGCTTGAAACCAAGAAACCGAGTAACTTTCCGGCTGGCACTCCCAAGGTGCATTTTTTCCGGGTTAAGTTTCATCCGGGATCTCCTCAGGTTATCAAATGTTTCTCGTAGATCATCGATCAGAGTATCTTTTACTTTCGTTTTTATCATGACATCATCGACATACACTTGCACGTTTTTATCGCTTTGGTTGTGAAGGCATTTTTGCATACAACGTTGGTGTGTTGCGCCAGCATTTCTCAAACCAAAAGGCATAGTGACATAGCAGTAAGCCTCGTGCGGGGTAATGAAATCAGTTTTTATTTGATCTTCATTTTTTAGGGGAATCTGGTGGAAACCAGAGTAAGTATCCAGAAACGACAACAGTTCACAACCAGCAGCGGAATCGATCATCTGATCAATTTGGGGTAATGGGAACATGTCTTTGGGATAGGCCTTGTTCAGGTGCATGTAGTCAATGCACATGCGCCAAGCCTTCGGTGCCTTCGGGTCTTCTTCCTTCTTCTTTTCGACCAACACGAGATTTGCCAGCCATTAGGTATGTAGGACTTCCACAATGAAGCCGGATACCCGTAGCTTGGTGACTTCTTCACCGATGATCTTCCTCATGTCTTCAGCAAAGCGGCGCAAGGGCTACTTTACCAACTTAGTGTGTTTCCGGACATTCAGAGAGTGCTAAGACAACTCCCTCGGTACACCCACCAAGTCATCAGTAGACCAGGAGAAGATGTTCTGATTCTCACAGAGGAAGTTGACGAGCGCGTTTTCCTATGCCTCGCTCAGAACGGCACCGATGCGAACGGTGCGCTCCGGGTATGCCGGGTCCAGCACGATGTCCTTTGTCTCCTTTGATGGCTTGAATGACGTTCCTCCAAGCGGGCTGCTCGGTGCCGCTAAGTTCAGCTGGGATGATTGTGCCAGCGCGATAGCAGTTTGAATCCTCCTCTTCTCTTCTGCTATGACCAGTGATTCGACCAAGTTTGATCCGGATGAAGCAGTTTCTAGCGAGACCTTGTAGTTGCCCACCACAGTTATTGGACCGTTGGGTGCCGGTATCTTCATCTTCAGGTAAGATGTATGGGTTGAGGCCATGAACTTCGCCAATGCCGGCCTTCCTAGCAGGGCATGGTAAGGGCTGTCCAGATCAACCACTTCAAACAGAATGTTCTCCACGCGGCAGTTATCCTGGCCGCCAAATAGCACATCAACCTGGACTCTGCCCATCGGGGAGCAGGATAATCTCGGAACTATGCCGCTGAATGTCGTGTGACTCGGCTCCAGCATGTTTTGAGTTATGCCCAGCGTGTGCATGGTATGCCGGTACATGATGTTGATGCCGATGCCATTGTCCACCAGCACTTTGCTGAACCGGACTCACGATGATGGCCCGTGCATGATGGGATCCACCACGAGAGCGTATCCACCCGGATTAGGCATCACCTTCGGATGATCTTTGAAGGACCAAGTGATCTCTTGTTCCGACCATAGCATAAATCTCAGCACTGCCGGTATGACGGCATTCACTTCCATGGAACGGCGATGCACACTTTGCCGCCATTGATTTGGTCGCGAAGACCACGTAGCACATGTCTGGATCATGGTACACATTCCGGCCTTGGGGTGCTTGAGGCGCTGTATTGTTGTTATTCCCTTGTGCCACATGATGAACTCCTTCCTGCTGATGTGGCCGGTTTGGCTGCGCTTGAACTGGTTGCGCATTTGCCCCAGTAAGCGGAGGTGGCGGTGGCAACATATCTAAGCCTTCTTTCATCAATCTCCGGGTCCAGGAGCAATCTTTTGTTAAATGATTCGCCGGCTTAGTTGGGTTAGGAGTATGTGCCACCGGCACGGCTGATCCATTGTGGATTCCATGGTGTACTTGGGCTGATCATGCCAAGGTTTCTTCTCTCTCCATTGCTTCTTCAGGCCACCCCACGGCTGACCTCCTGTTTTTTGCTTTTGGCTTCCACCGGCTTCCGAGTTATCTTGCACTACTGCCACCTGCTGCATCCCGTATCTTCTATTCGGAAAATCTTCCCTTCTTTTGTTGTGGTTGTTGTTATTCCGGTAGTGGTCTTGGCGCGGCGGGTATCTCGACAGCGGATCAGTCGCGATTGCCGGCTGCATTGGATCTCCCAACGCATAGCTATCTACCACCCGGATCATTTCAGCCAAATTAGTTGGCATGTTTCTCTGCAGCCTGTGCCACAGTGGTGAGCCTCTCCTGGATCCGTTGCAGAACCAACTGATGGCTTGAGCTTCTATCACATCTTCGCAAGAGTTTCTTGTTGAACTCAACCAAGTTAGATATTCCCGGTCGGTTTCGTTCTCGCGCTGCTGGCACATGGCGAGCTGCTGCGGGTGATTTGGCCTCCTGAGTTACTGACGAAGGCCTCTTCGAAATCAATCCATCCATGTATGCTTCCTTTTGGCAAGTTATTCAGCCAAATGCTTGCCGGTCCAACTAGCACCGACTGTATGAATCTTACCGCCCAACGCCGGTTTCCTCCTCCAGCAGCTGTTCCACCTCCTCTAGCGACATTTACCACTGTGATGTAGTCCGCGAGCCAAGCTTCCGGCTTAGTGCTGCAGTCATAAGTTGTTGTGTCCCGGGGCAACTGAAAGTTACGAACCGGAGGTTCTTCCCTCATGATCCGGGGGCCAAAACATGGCGGACCAGGTGGGCCTTCAGCTTCAATCATCTCGAACAAGTATACTCTGTCCAGTTTATGCCGCACGTCTTGTTCCGGCAGGCAGCTGTCTCCCACACGTTCTCCCAGAGGATTTCTGTGGTAATCGATTCTTTCCAACCCTGAATCACCCTCATCATACCGGCTTGGTGCTGCTGCGTTTGCCCTTGGATAACTTGGCGGTGGAATATCCACTCTAGCATATGCAGCCCTCGCTGGTCGATAGTTTTGCCCAATTTCGCCATTTCCGGCATGAGCGTTTACGACATAGCCATGACCTGCCCCATTGGCTTTTCCTGTCGGCATAGTATTGCTCAACTTTCTGTTTCTCGGCTAAAACTGGATCATACACCGCCATCTGGTGGGCATTCCCATATTTTCTTTCCTTCTGTCAGGATGGGGGGACGAGGCCTACCCATGCGACTTACTTCCGACATTTCTAGCCGAATGAACAACCTGAGATGCGCCTGCAGCTTTCTTGCTCCGGGAAACTTCTGCATTCTGCTCAGCAGCCATATCAAGCAACTCTTTAACCCGGGCATGCTGTTTTGCAAGAGTGTCACCCGACAGAGAATCACATGCCTCTACTGCAGCTCTAGCAGCCCTATGAGTTTTACCTGGACTACTATACTTAGGCTTCTCTGCCGGGGCAAGCGATAACGACATAGATTTACCGGAAAGAACTTCCCGGCGCAAGTCCTTGTCTAGGTTACGACCTCTAAGCCGGGTAGCAGCTACTCTAGCAGGACTTGCACTAACTGAAGCAAAGCCATGTGCTGCATTGTACTCACGTAGGGTTAGGTTGAGCTCCTGCTGAGCGCGGGAGATGTCGGCGGCTCCATTAAGAATCATTTGCCGCTGCGCGTCCAGTTCGGCTTGAGTTGGTGCGGCATCGGCATTGGGCGCGATGGGCGTTGCCAACACGCTCATGGCGGTTTGGAGCGGAGTTGCCACAGGCTGCACGTTGGAGGTGCCGGCGATGTTCTCATCCCGTTCGAGTGGGTGCTTTGCCTGGCGCCCGAACTTGATGGGCGCGTCACTCTCACCGGCTGCTCCTTTGCCTGCATCTGCCGGACCGGCCATCATCACCTCGACGCTGCCAGCGGTGCGATCGGTGCGCGACCCGCGGGCAACTGCTTGCCTTGGTGGATCCGGCACCACTGATGGATACCGGGGCTCCGGCACAGTGCCGAGGTAGACACGGTGTGAGCCGAAGAGCATGACACCGCCATTCCTGGGGAACTTGGTGCCGTTGGCGAAGCTGCTGGCGTTGTCGCTGACGAAGTCTAGCGAGCCGAGTCTCTGGATGAGGCCAGAAACCAGACGCTCGCCGGAGGCGGTGATGAACTTCGTCCGAATATGGACCCCCGCCAGCACAACTTCCGGCCCCACGGTGGGCGCCAACTGTCGTCGTGGTGATACAACAGATGCCATGGGTAGGCTTATCTTGGGGCCGATGTGTACCGAGGGGACCGGAGGAGGGGAAGATTAAGGAAGGGAGAGTGTGAACAAGAAGCTCTACTCCAACATACTCTTTGTATTCGATTCTCACAAGGAGCTACAGGGTTTGAACTTAGCCTAGAGCCAGAGGTTGAAGATGAAGCGTACGGTAAAACTAGCCAATCGAGGTCTCTCCCGCACAAGGGGAATGCCCCCTCCTTATATAGGGGAGGGGTGGCTTACAAAGGAAGGAACCCTAGTGGAATCTTTGCCTAGCTAAGCCTACTTCATAAAGCTTCTTTGGCTTCAGGTGTGACGTTCCCTTCTGCTGCCCTTGTCTGGTGACCCCCCTTGGTCGGCCTACGGTTGCTTTGTTCATCATCAAGATGCTTTGGCTTCAGAGCTTCGTTTATAGCTGAACTGCTTAGCTTGTCCTTTGGCCCTAGAGGGAATCTTTGACTAGGGTGCCGACATACTGCCGTTCAGGTTATGCCGGATCCAAATTGATATAGCCGGAGTAAACCGGACTGGTATCGTTTTAGTATCCTAGACTTTGGTTTCCTGGGAGAGTCTCCGGCTTAGATATCGCCGGTTCCCCTTACTCCGGCATACCCCTCCCGGTATACCAGAACATAACACCCAACAGTCTCTTAAGCCGAACTTTCACAATCCAGATTACCTTTTGATCCGGTTTATAAGTATCTTATCTTGCCATATTTTCCATAGTCTTGACCTACCGGGGGTCATCCCCCCGACAAGGAGCAATACTACCACTCGCTTGGGAGGTAGTACCGCTCGTGCGTGAATCAGCACATAATGGTTAGTTTTCGGGGAACCTATTTAAGGGGCCCTTCTCCCCCAATGGTTCCCCAACGTTTTAGCAAGTCAGGAGCATGATTTTCCTCCTCCATTGTTGATCTCTTAAACTTGTGTTTCTCTCAATCCCTCCAATGATTTTTGCATCTTCTTGAGGGAAAAGACATGGGAGATCTAGATCTATAATCCTACCAATTAAAATCCCCTCTTTATGTGGGAATATTTAGATCTGGATCTTGGAGAAATTTGGTGTTCTCCTTCTTTGTTCTTCCTCTCTTATTCTCCAACAACTTTTGTAGTTATGGTGGAATTTGGGAGTGGAGGACTTGACATTGTATTTGGTGCATCTGTTTGAGTTCTCTACAATAATATGTGGAAGTGAGAGTTCGTGAGTTGATCTCTTTAGGTTCTTGTACGCGGAGCTTTTTCCTCTTAGGTCCTTGGACCCTAGACGGCTTGGTGATCTTAGCGGTGTTCTTGAGACCTCTAATTAATTTGTGGAGTTTGCCTCAAGCTTGAGGCCTTTTGCAGCGGATTTCTTTGGAGCATCTAATTAAGTTGTGTAGATTGCCCCAAGATTGTACGAGTTTGGTGACCACCATCAAGGTTCCATAGTAGATCGAGGGATTCCCTTTCGGTGGGAAGGCTCGAGGATAATACGACTAGCCATCGTGGCGTTTGGGGAGTATTGTGCCTCACACCGCTGCAACGAAGATTAACATCTACAACGGTGTGAACTTTGGCATACATCATCGTCTCCGCATCCCCTCGGTTATTCTTATAACCGAGCTCTTTACTTTGTGTAGCCTTTGTGCTTGAAGTTATATATCTTGCTATCACATAGTTGCTGGTCCTGCTTAACATAAGTTTTTTGGTGCACATAGGTCAACCATAGTTATATAGGTTTTTTTTAATTTGCTTGAGAAATGAAACGATATTTTTACTCCACATTAGTTTAAGCTCATCTCGTAAAAGTTTTAAACCGCCTATTTCTCCCTCCTCTAGGAGGAATTCGTGTCCTTTCACCCGTGTTTCATGACCTTGCGAATGAGTATATCCTATAGTGGTTTATGAGGGAACAAATTGTGACTCTTCACCTATCAAAAACGATCAACCGAAGCATTCCGGCTTCAATGAAGCATACAACATAGTCATTATATATGATCAAGTGGCATGCACATGGCAAAGGTGCATCCTGACTAGAATTTTCTTTTTGGTCAAGGTGTTTGTTGGAAGACTGGGTTATAGGATAGATAGTCGCACTATCAAGAGAGGCTTTCAGTTGAATATTTTGATCACACTGTCATAGAGAGCTCAATCATTTGCATGCTTTGCATATCTATAATTTGTTGCTTCTTGGTGTTTCTCTATGTGAGGTACTTTAGCTTGGCCTTCCAAAAACACCAAGTTCATGGAAACGTAATTCAAATGGATCTTCTTTTGCGTTTTGGTGTTGGGGATTTTTATCGGTTCTTCTTTTACAGAGGTTTCACACATGTCCATTCTCTGTACTTCTCTCTTACTATTTCTTGGATTTTATAGCCTTGATTATATAGATCTTGTTGTTAGCTTTCACAAAAACCCAAGTTTTGTTGAAAAAGAGTTTGACGTAAAAGCCATCACATTCCTTGGTGTTCTTTCTTTACATTTATGCATAGTGTTGAGCTCACCATTTTGATTGGTTCGAGTGGGAGATGAGGTTGTTACTCTTGGATGGTGAAATCCTCTTTGGTTTGGCAGGTGTGTGATAACCTCTTCGTGAAATATTGTGAAGAGGCATGTGCTTATCCTTCGTGGAACTTTTGGAGTGGTTGTGGAGCTTGCATGCAATCTCTAGAGTGGAGGAAAAGGTAGCAATAAGAAGGTGACCTAACTTCACGGAGCGGAGAATAATGTGAACTTTTTTTTTTTTTTTTTTTTTTTTGAAGGAAAAAGCACGTGTTCATAGATAAAAGGCAAAGTTACAGCAGCAACACACGCACTCACACTCACGAAGGCACCAGAAGGCCACCTGTCCTGGAGAAAGAGCAAAAAGAACCCTGGCTAAAACAAAAATAACAAAGAAGCCCCAGCAGGATCCTGTGCACAACCACCAACCAACTCGTCTTCGTCGAGCTGAAGCAGCACCGGATCGAATCCGGCGAAGAAACCGACGAGCCCACCACACGCCTCGGACGACGCGAAGCTCAAAAGCAAACGCTGAAACACCGCAGAAAACATCCGGCCGACGCCGGAATCGACGACGAAGAAAGAGCATCGGTGGGGATGAAACCCTGAGCCACCGCCGCCTCGCCCTCGCCACATCCGGAAGACACCAGATCAGAATACGAAGACGCCCTCCATCAACCACAGAACCGCTCCAGAGCAGATCACCGCCTGATAGCCTCGGCCGAGGCCAGGCTGCTGCGCAGACCTCCAGGTTCCCTCGGCGGCGCCGCAGCCAAGCACCTCCGAAGCAGCGGAGGAACCAGAGGACCAAAAGGCCGAGCAACGCCAGCACCGCCACTTCGCCGGCACCGCCCAAAGCCAGACTACCCCCAGCAAGCTCACCAGCGACGCCAACAACGCCGCCGGGGTGGAGATCGAGATGCAGGGGACCAACTCCAAACGCCGGCAACACCTCCACCAAATCGCCGCCGAAAGGAGACCTAACCCTACTATTTACACGCCGGAGACACAGATCCGGGTTTCCCCCACTCTCCCGCCGCCGAAGCGGACGCCGGAGAGGGAGGGAAACCACGGCCTGGCCACCGACGGAACGAGGGGACCTGGACGCCTCCTTTTCGCCTCTCACGAACAGTGGTGGGGTGAAAGGGAAAAGGGATCCTCCGATCGACAAGAATAATGTGAACTTTCATAGCATGTGTGTGTGTGTTGTGGGGGGGGGGGGAGGTTGTCCTTCGTGGGAGTGAACATGGATATACATCTTAATCTCTGCATGCCTCAGTTATGTCTATGCCCGATGTTATTTTCTTGTGATAACCATTGAGCTTTAAGTTCACATATCTTGTTTATCTCTTATTCTCATCTTGCTTAGCTTAAATTGATGAGCCTACCATATGTTTGGTTTTATGCGTGAAAAATTAACATTAGATTGATTTTGCATTGTTTTAGGCCAAATCTGCAATAATTTTTAAAACATCTATGTAGGCAAAATCTTGATCTTTCACTCCGAGTACTTTATATAAGCATCTTGTTATTTTGTAATCTTGCGTCCTTAAAACACATTAGATGGGTCTGGTATGTGGGCCCATATTGTGAAATGGTGGTTTATTGTTAAAATATAGCATACACTTATTTAATTGGATAACTTGAGAAAATACTTCTTGCATGTGGTAAGATGAATTACTCGAGCACAAATAAGAGGTGAAAGTGAAATTTACTCAAAAATAAATCTTTTATGTCCTACAGAACACCATAATCGAGCACATGAATATCCTCGTTCTACAAATGAAACAAAAGACCACATGATACTTCACGCACTTCAGATGAAGCTTAAAAGGATTACATCACGCATTTCATGTACAATTTAACAGACATCAGGCTGAAGAAGTGATAAGAATATCAGATCAACTGCACGTATTATACACTCTATAAAACAATGAATAATAATACAAAGTAAAGATTTTCGATATCATCTCGGCTGTTGATGTAACTCTCAAGGTTTTATGACAGGTCAACCGACCACACAACTGAACAACCAACATGAGGCTAGAGAGCGATGTCCAAAGGAGTGGAGTGCAAAGAATTTCACACTCCTAGAAGTGGAAGTGACGACAATAGTAACATAATGTTAATGGCAACATCAAACACGGAATACATATCTAATAGAATCACTATCTCTATCCCTAGAGCCGTGCTTCCTCAGCCTGTACAGAGTTTCAAAATTCCAAGTGGTACGCCCACCACTGGGTTCTCCCAAGATCCACCGCCATAATAATACAACCGATGCCTCAAAATGCTGAGGAAACAACGCAAAAGAGCTAAGAAAGAAAGCCACCTTAGTCACCTATCTATATCACTTATTTTAGCACTGATCACCGTGGCAGTTTATGTCGTCAGCTTGCATACACTACATTTTTATTTCCCTTGGCGAATATACCTTGGCCTGGCCCGAGGATGGATAGAGGGTCGAACCGGACTTTGCGGTCTGCGAACCGCTCCCACCGTGGGCCAAAGTGCTGATGCCAGCCAGCCGGAGTTGGATGATGAGCCAAATACTGTTTTGCTCCAAGATGCACTCCAGCAGTGTCAGCTATGTGGCGGTGACGGCGGAGAAGCTCCTGGAGGCAGTCATGCGAGCATCCTTCCTCAGGGTTAGCAGATCGGAGAATACCGACCACATACATCACCTGGTCTGTGGACCCAGAATCCGGTAGCAAGGCGGAGGTGTTGGTGCCCCACCTGTCAGATAAAGAGAGCAACAGTTAACCATAAAACTCAGTATGACTTTGTAATACTTCGGTGTTTCATACTTTTAATAAAGTAATAAAGGGCCGCATGCATCGATTGATGCAGAGGCTGGGGATGTCCCCTTATCGAAAAAAAAATGACTTTCATAAAAGCAGAAGATGAGTCAGACAATTATATAGTTGCCATTTTGCAGTTCAGTGTATTCTGACTCAAAACCGTTTGTTTTAATGTTTATTACTAAGACAAGTCTACATTGGGGCTATTAAATAGTTCAGTACATTGAACATGAATCAAGTCCATAGGTCATATCTATTGTTAAGGCTCAATCAGCTTAGAGTTGACTTACACTTTAAACCCATCTTGCAGTTAATCTTGCATAATTTTATAGGTAGGAGCAACAGATATACAGATACTCGAATGTGAGGTCAATGTGATCTTAATATTCTTTTTTGACACCACACAAGATTTGTGCCTTGTGAATAACGTTACACGTCACAATAAATAATCTGTAGTTAGTCAAATATTATTTTTATCCCAACTAAAACAGCTTAATTGTTGATGTTTGACATAGATGGCTGTAATTGTTTATCATGCATCAGGATATGAATATCTTATCTAAGCACAAACAGTTCACAATATAATTCTACTTTTCACTGCAGTACAAAATCTCAATTTCAAAGTGCCTTTGTTCACATATTACGCTGTTGCTACCGAACAGATGTTTCATCAAATAAAAAAGATGCCACTCATTGAGCTATAGTTCAGCTAAATCATGCTATGCTGGTGACAGATGTCATTCTATTTGAAGGACCCACAAAACATAAAAACAATCATTCATAATCATGCAACAATCGCCCAACAAAGCCACTGTAGGTGTGGACTTTCTACCAAAAAATATTATAGACATAATACAACTTTCCAACAAAAAAGAGTTCACAGCATTAAACAACCGACGAATCTTATATGCTCATTTTGTGTGTCCAATGTTAGCAGGAGGCAAGGCTGCAACTTTTCTGCCCTCTATACCCACCCCACAAGAAAGGTGAATGCATCAACTTTCATTTCTTCCCAAAAGAAGGGACCAACAGGCCAATATGACTATATACTAATGAAGAGCCTAAGTAGGCGGCTAGGCGTGCGGAAGGTTACATCACACATCATTTTTTTCTTTTCTCTTAGAGACCCTTACAGAATAGAAGAGAACACACCCAAATCATGAATGCTGTGCATGAATAGCGCACCAGACGCTTTAAAAGAACTTGTTACTACTAAGCAAAATGCACAACCACGTTGGATAATGCAGAGAAAGGCTTGTCCAACTTGGACTGCTTGGAAGCTAATGCAGTGGTCACGAAACATGGGTTAGTTAAGTAATCGGGAGATAATCTTTTTTCATAAACAATGCTTCGACCCATTGATGTGTCCCAAGTTGGTATATCTTAATGTAGATGTCTACTTTGTGTTAACTGCTAGTACAGCTTACTTGTCTCTCAGGAGTGGGTAGATGAGGATGAGTCCCTCGAAGTTATCCGGTGAGATGTTGTCCATGAGAAGGTCCCTCAGGTCACTGATCCCAGCCTTGGGCACAAACATGTTGAGCCATGGGTGGTGCACCTCCCAGAGCCCACTGCTCCTTAGGCTCATCTCTTCCATCCTGACCCTGTTGAGGAAATCGAAGTAGGACACCTCCACACTATACAAGTGTGATCCCATGTGGCTCATCTGCATTGAGATAGCTTCCACGACCTGAAATAGGTGCGTGAGCTCAATCATCCCAAGCCTTGACAAGTTCAAAAAAACAAACAAGAACAGTTCTGGGCTTACTTGGTCCACATTGGTGTTCTTGTGCTGGTAATCATGAACCGCAAACTCTATGCAATAGTAGATCTTAGGACTGCTCTTGGTTCCGAAATCTGGGTTGAAGCCCATATTCGCAGGGAAGGCAATGGATGTGCCGTGAAGGGATTGTTTGTTCAAGACAATGAAACCTTCAACATAGTCCACTAAATCTGGCATTGACACCAGCAACTCCTGATCTTTGGTGAAGGTGCCGAAATCATCATAGAAGGCTCTCGCCCACTTCACCTATATGAAGTTGAAAAAAAGGTTTAACTATCTACGCATGCCATACACATGGATGCAGAAATAATGGCAAACATAATACTACAAGATACAGAAACAGGACAGTTCTAAAGCTGCATACTTTCAGTGGAGCTTCCTGCAGCAGGATCCTTGCCCTAGTTATGATGCCAAACTGACCAAGGCCTCCCAGAACAGCATTGAATAGCTCGGCATCCTTGGTGGGCGAGCATGTCACAGTCTCTCCCCTGCCTGCTAAACAAAGAAGAACAGAAAATCTACTGCCCATCATTTACAGGATGCTGGCCAAAGAAGACACAGCCAAAAGCCAAATATAAGATCTTGTCCTTTTATTTCTTGCTCAGTATGCATTTATCGTACCTGTGACTACCTCCAGCTGTAGAACATTGCTAATCTGAGGCCCATGCTTGAATGTCTGCCCACTGATTCCAGCATTGGACAGAGTTCCGCCAATGGTGATATAGAGGTAATCAGTCCAAGACCTCGGAGCCAGCCCCAGCTTCAAGCTCTGCTCCAGGAGCTCTATCCACATAGCTCCACCACTCACGTCAGCATAAGAAATATCTCCTTCTCCTCCTCTGTAGAACTCTATCTGAGAAGGCAAAGAGCACATGTCCACCACAATGCCATCAAGGGCCTGGGCCTGGCCATGAATGGAGTGACCTGCACCCCTGGCCGCCACTGTCACCTTGCTTAGAGATGAGGCGGACAGGAAACTGAGAAGCAGAGAGATGTCCCTCGGGGACTGGGGCTTCAACACTGCGGATGGGGAGTGGAAGAGGATCCTACCAAAATCGCTGGATGCTTCGGTGGTGGTGGGGAGCAGGTTCAGGGGGCCAAAGTCCATGGGACTTTGTATGAACTTGTATGGTGAACACAGAGAGAGGATGAGAAGGAGGAGGTTAACTCTTGTGCAGACCATGGCAACCTCCATGGCGTGAGTGATTCTTGCAGGAATATGGAGGCTGGTAAAAGAAGAAAGGTGTATATTAGCACAACGTGTGTTGTGAACGAGGCTGGAACAAGGGATCAGAGCATTATATGGCTTTGTTCTTGCCTTTTGGGCAAAGGCCACAGGATGAAGAAGAAAAGGATGAGCAGGGAAGAGGGCTCTTAAAGGAGTATGAGAAGGAACTCACTCATCAGCTGATGAGGTTTTGAAAGGGGTTTCATGAGGAGGAGATAAAAGGAAGCACTAAAAGACTAAAGGCAGAAGCTGTCACATACCCAAAAAAAGGACCATGTGATCTTCCTTCTCTCTCCCCCTCTCAGGAGTCTCTCTCTCATACACACACGGACGGAAGCAGCTGAAACAAACCCGCACAATATAAATGAGGGAAGAGAAAAAGGACGACTGCAGTACACTCCTGTCAAAAGCAAGGGCAAAGACAATACTGATCACACTGCACCCTATTTTCTGTTTTGGAACTATATTAGTACTTGAATCAGGTCCATGTGGTTTAATTTCATCAGATCTCACTTTTCTCTCAACTCTATCATTACTTGGATCAGGTCTATGTTTGTAGAGTGTCACGCTATCATTAAGTATGATTGATTAACACATGCAAGTAGGCACTGAAGGCAAATATATCAAGATCTTACTCATATCATGGATTGGGGAGTTCAAAAGGAAGTTGGATCAACCATCTATTTTTGCTCCCCAGTTTTTCTGCGGCAGATATATCAGAACTTCTGCCATCCACCTGCACAGTCTTTCAACGTGAGCCAATCTCCGTGGCTCCTACTGTTACCCTTGACCATTGATCGTGAATTGGGGCATCGTACTGGCTCAGCCCTAGATACCAAATCTGTCAAAGAGTTGCTGTTCTGTGATACTGTTTACAGGGCCCGAGGGGCTCACTGATGAAGATTGGCCACTACCCACGTCAATGAGGATGCTCATCAGTCCATGTATTGTGTGGCTGGAATCCATGAACCTCTAATAAACTTACCAGCGACTTCTTTTTAGATAATGGAAGAAAATTCTCCCCTGACCTCTGCATCGGAAGATGCAGACAACCCAATTATGAGCAACTGCAAAGTCCATTTGTATTGTAAATAAGAAAATATACAAAATCTTCACCAAGACCAAATGCCTTAATGATGTTGGAAGGGCTTCCAATATAAAAAAGGAACTTGTAGACGCCTTTAAGTAACACCCATATCTCAATGACCAAACACTGGTTGACTTCTGGTTATTCAACAAAAAATGGGCTTTCTAACCTTCTGCGAATGACTCAGCAGGATGACGTGGCGAGACTTAATTGAATCGTCTAAGTACAACATTTAACTACTACTCCCATACTTCCACGACGTGTACTGGGAAGAAGCGGGTAGCTACTGGGGAGCAAAAAACAGATGGTTGACAAGTAGGGGCGTGCAAAAATAGTTGCACGGTTTTAGCCGGTTTGGGCTAGTTCATTTTTTTGAACTAGTTCATGGGGAAGGATTCCAATTGTCAAAGAACGTGAACTAGATGAGAACTTGCCGGCCTGGATGGTTTCCACGGTTTGGTGTTTTGCACACCCCGATCCTATAAGCATGAATAGATTTCCTTGACATAAAGAATAATATGGCTAGTTGACAAATAACTAGATCTTATTATTTTGATAGATATCAGTTGACAAATTCACACATTTGATGTTGACACTCTCAACATAGTTTGGTATGCTTAGAAAATTGCATGTCGTATGTGATTTTCACAACTGTGTATCGTGTATTAGCTTGTCTTCATTTGAAGCAATCTGCTGCAAGTGCTAAGAGAATATAATCTAGTCAGGTCATTTGCAATGTCAAGAATAGAATCCTGGCACAGTATCAAATAGTTGAAATTGTCTGTCTGCATGCAGATGGATACAAGGTCTTTTAGAAAAAGGATAAATGCAAAATCAGGAGAGATTTCTTCCAGTATGCTCCCTAGCTCACAACCACAGCCTTCCAATCATCATATCACATATGAATGTGTAGTCAATATCTAGCGCAACTGCTCCGCAATAGCACTAAATTTCCCTTTATAAAACATGGATAGAAGTGCTTGAACAACGACCAAAATTATACTCGACAACCACATCTCCGATAAAGTTTCTACACGAAAGAAGATATGACATGACCTCTACGTTGAAACATGCTCTAGGTGTCCACCAAGTGGCACGAAATAAGTTCTTTTACTTGCATAAGCATAAAAAACTTCATCGCCATTGTCGTGCAATCTACCTTAAACCTTGCAAGCAAACTACTAGGCAGGAAAAATTGACTAATATTATTGTCCTAAAGAGAGGCAACAATAAGCTTAAAGAAACAAAGAATATAAGAACCACGCAAGCCTCATGACATCTGTATCCCTAGTGACCACTTTACTGCAGACCAACACGATCTCCTAAAGCACGAGCATAGTCAGAATGACATAGCCATCACGCAATAACCAAATACTGCATTTCTGCCTAAGTGGAGAGTACACGGTGTGTGATCTTCCCCAAGATCTCAGACCAATTCAGATAACTTTCCCTCTCCAATCCACGAGTCCTTGTGGAAAAAGATAAAAATGTGGGCCACTAAGTCCTTCCTAGATCTCCCTTTTTCTCCCCACTTGCAAGAGAGAGCTCAATGACCTCGTGAGATCCCCTCGGCCATTGATGAAACACAAATATGTATGGAAAAGAGCAGGCACACCCTTTCCACTCAGGCCCCCCTTTAGTTTTTGGAACTACTTGGTATTGGGAGGATGGAAAGCCACGGTGTAGTTGGGCCCAAGAAGATTCGGGCTTTATAGCCTCAGGACGCTCATCAAGGGCATCTCTTACATATGGCTGGTAGAGTACAATGGTGGTCCTGACCTACTACGGCTCAGGTTTTTATGCCAACAAAGAACAGTCCATGTTTTCCTTTCTTCCCCTCCATAGTGTGCATTGCCACCGAGTACACTAATGGAATTCGATGGTGCTAGTGGACAAAGGTATTTGGTTGTCTAGAGGATAGCAGAATGGAGATCAACGATTTACCAAATTATGGTATATAAAATCGTGCACTATGGTATATATGTGCTTTTTCCTCCCCAAAACGTAGGCTATGCCCCAGCCTCTGCATTGATAGATGCATACGGCCTTCTTTATTATTATACTCAACAAAGGTTTGATCATACATCAAAAAAACCTGAAGGAACCACGCAACACCTACACTCCTGACAATGAGAGAAAATCATGCCAACGAGACCATGTACCCTGAAAACGCAAAAATCCCTCCACTAGGAACCGGGAACATCGCGTACCCCGAGATACGCTCTAAGCGAAACGGGAGCGCTCATCCGGTCTAGCAGACTCTTAACGGGTACCTCATGCACCTCGCTACAGAAGCTATAACCTCCATCGAACCGTGAAGCAATCTTCAGGGTAAATATCCGCATAAACTTCATCCTTCCGCCACCATGACGCTAGACAACGCCACCTCCCCACACGCATCCATCATCACATGCCCGCCGCCAAGACTCGTCGTTGTAGATGGTAGATGACACGCCGCTCCACCTTGGTCTCCACACGAGAAACACGTGGAGACGGACTCCCAACCACCAAGCCATCTACACATCCTTCCGATGAATATATCCGAAGATGATGCCCCCACACGGGGTTGGTGACGCAGATGTCGCCATCATCTGGTCCAGGAGGCCCCCATAACGCCTCCAACGAGGGCTACAACGCACATCGGCACCGTTGTCAATGGTGGCCTCCCCCATATCCGAGGTTCCCCATGAAAAAATGGAGCGAAAGACGCCCCCACCATCGCTTCCAACGAGGAATATAACACCCACGGGCGCCGCCATCAATGGTGGCATCCTCACCCGCTTCAGCAGCTGGACAACTGTCTCCTCCTCACCATGGACCGTCACGCCCCACGAGCCAAGAGATCTGCTGCCTGGAAGCCACCACAAGGCAGCACCACCGCTGGCCAGATCACTTTGCACCAATGATGAAGACAACCAAAGGTGGAGGAGGTCACGCACACGTCGTCCCGAGGCGCCCGCTCAAGTTCCACCGCCACAGCCACACCTCCGAGCCGCAGCGCAGGACGCCCCGCACAGCTTTTCCCGGCTGGGATCCGACATCAACATCGGCAGGAGGGGAGATCGGCGGCGGCTAGGTTTAGCGGGAGGGGAGATGGAGAGGGCCATATAATCTTGAAAACAAGGAAAAAAGGCTTTCCAATCATAACGGCAGGATGCAAGTATATATTCTTGAAAACAAGGAAAGATGGCATGTAGTACCCACGCCCACCTCCCTGGTGATTAGCTCAAAAGATCATGTAGTACCAAAACAACTGAGTCTTTTATACCTGCGTTCTTACAAGCTTCCAAGCGCGGAATGATCTCCCTGTCAGCAGCCAAGAACTTCACAGAGATCCTTATCTCATAGCACACGCTGAAAAAATTCCCTGGCAAAGATACACCAATGATGTCAGAGAAAAGTTGGTATAGAAGTTCTCAATTAAATTATATATAAGTTAATGGGACCATCACACAACTACTCAGAATAAGGCACAAAAAGGAGAACATAAAGTTGAGCTGAGATTCCTTTTCATGTGACAATGCACTTGATCAGCAGAGAAATCTTACCGACAGCTCAGTTGGAAAAGTTCAGTTTTAACGGTGATTGTTTTTGTTAAAAACTGCAGCCCATAAAACACATACGTTATATAAAAGTTAGCACTTAATTCCCTTAGGTACCACTATAAGTATTTTGAGACATTAGATAGGCCAAATCCATTCCATGCAAGCACACGTACAAGTGGAGAGGGTGAGTGCATGGTCAGGGGGGACAACAAATAGAGATGTGGTGTATTTCCCAAATATTATGATTCTTTTGGTGAGATGTCCACCACTTGCATGATTAAACAACAAAAGTTGTGATATTCACTCATATACTTCATCAGATGGTCCTATCCCCATATTATCTTTTGCTTTATTTGTTTAGATTAGTTGGTGTCTTGTATCAGGCTTTCATTGTCTGCATTGCCTTGATCTCCTTTTCACTTTTGGACATTATCAGCACACCAATTTGGCCAGGGTTAACACCTCTGACGGGAAATGAGCCATCCTTTACCAATCAAGCTAGAGCCACCCTTGCTTCTTGCATGCTGTTCTCTCATTAGATTATTCACATCTGCTCATCTCCCCATAAACTGAAAGGCCAGTCTTCCTATGTCAGCATCAAGACGCCCTTAATAATGCACATTTAAATATTCCGTTGATGATGTGGCATGTTGTTCTCAGGCATGCATATTGCATAGTGTAGTATATTGCTTACACTCGCAGATGTGTACGGGAAACTAATTATTATACATACTTGTGGTCTTCCTCTTCTAAAGCACACGAAGTACAACAACAGAAGTCAGACAAAAAACCTGTCTCCTGATGGGCACAAAACAGCTGTTTTCAACTGTTTATAACCACATCCTGCAACCTTTGCCCCCACAAGAAGTACATAACATACATTAGTTGTTATCTGTCTACGAAAGTATTATTATAAAACAATGCAGCTGAAGAGGCAACCCATAGTATGTTTTTGTTGCACAAGTTTTCTGCACTCATTCTGAGCAGGTACATTTGTCGTTGTACTTGCCTGAATTATGATGGCGGCTTGTCCTTTGTATACTTGCAAGGACATACATGCTGTTTTCGTATCATCTTTCTCAAAAAACAATTGTAAAAAATCAGATGGATCCTAAAATAATAAGCTGAAGATGCAAAAACCCTCTTTTCTTCAGCTAAAATAAGCACTCTTTTCTTCATTGCTAACAAGAGAAATGCCAAAACGACAAAACCTCAAAATGCCCATGTGAAAGACCCAACCTAAATAACAGCACGTATGAAGTAAAAAAGAACAAACTAACTTCTAAATTAGATTACTTAACCAAAGGATGTAGCTTTAGTTACAATAAGAATTTCTTACGCTTAAAACAGTTTAATATAGCATAGGGTGCTTGAAAATACAACAGTGTTAGTTTGTTCAAAGACTAAGAGGAAGCAGCCCTATGGGCAAGAGCAGGCGCCAAGGGCGTAAGGGCAGTGTTGCCAACGACCTGGGATGTTCATTATCATTGATATCTCTTTTGTACCTAAACCCTTCCCTCCCTAGTACAGGTTGTATTTGTACTCTGAACCCTCTTTCGTTGCAATGAAAAAAAAAAGGCAAAATATTTTTTACATTTTCTAGTAAAAAATAATACAGAAATGTTAGTTTACCTTGTTTCTTTGTTCACCTTATTGATGACCCTGTGAACATCTCAGCCAAGATCCATCAGCATGAGTGCCCCCAGGCCCCACTTGGTCACCTCAACTTATGGAACACCAAAATGTGCAAAATCTACCTGTGCCACATGACTACATGAGGAACGTCAGAAACACATGTTAATAATCTGCATCGTCAGGAATTGTCGAATATGTATGTAAGCTAAGAATGGAACCTGTACCAAGATATAAAAGAGAAGACACCCCAAAACCTGGTGTCGCCCGTGGGACGGAGGACACCGAGAGTTTGCACCCCCTTTTTGTTCGGCAAGTGGGCGTTGGGCGCTGCAAACATGATCAAGCACAACACAAGCACGATATTTTTACCCAGGTTCAGAGCGCAAGATGCGAAACCCCTACTTCCTGCTCGTCTAATCTTCTTGATGGATGAACAACGTACATGGGGAGCTGAGACTCCCCCTTCCTTCGACTCCGATATAGCTTTGTTCTCCTCCTTCCTCCAAGCCTCAGGTTTCTACCAGCACCGGTGTTCCTCCTTTTATACTACAATGGGACGTTACAAAGGGCAAGCGCATGGCGAACACGTGGTCGCAAGGGGCTGCGCTGGGGGCAGGGGTCCGCGACGGGACGTCATCAATCTGTCTGGCTGCTCTGCCTCAGGCTGCGGCCAGCTGCGACTCCCCTTGGTGCGCAAAAGATCTTCCAGGGATATGGTGCCAAGTGGCCGCCATGCACTCCCGGGGCAGGTTGACTCCCACCGTCCGGGAACGCGCTTCCCGTCAGCCGAAACCTGCCGGGGACGCCCCGGCCAGAAGAGACCCTGTACCGTTTCTCCCGTCGGGGCAAGAGCCACATGACGAGGTTGACAGGGGATCGCTGCGGTAGTTCAGGTGCTTCTTCTCTCGGGAGAGCCTTGAAGATGTAGACCTTGTACGTCTCGACGGAGGCCGCAGCTTTCTTCCTCTGATAGATTCTTTGTAGAGGGTCTGACCTCGACGCCGGTGCCCGGCGCAAAGGAGACCCTGGTTCCAGCGTCGTTGACACCTGGGTTAATCTGCTTTAATTTAATTAACTTAAATTCGACATCACATGCAAATCATTCATCAATCTGCATGCATAAGCACTTCTGAATGTTCTGTAATCTGACATCGAAATCATCTCAATATAGGTTGGCATAAAAATACAGAAAAATTTGTCAATATCCACTGCAGAAGGCGAAAGTAACTTGGTCAGTGAGATCACAATATAATTGCATGGAACAGACCCCACTATCAGTCAGCAATGAAACAGACCCCACTATCAGTGTTGTGGCAGCAGCACATATCATTATGGTCTGTATGCTTCAAGATTTTACTAAATTCAGTTTTTTATAAGCACTACTTCAATATTCTAGTTGACTCCTTGCTATGGCAGTAACTGACCTCGTTTTTAAGAAGGTAACTAACCTTTTGAGTGTGGAACTGATGCAGACCCTCAAGATTACCATTTCGCTTACTGCTAACAGTGTCAGGACACTGAGTCACCCACTTATTTTTTCCTCTATAAAAATAAAGGTGCTCTTGAAACAATAATAATGTTTAGCATAACAATATACTAGAAATCATATGTGTCTACACTCAACTTCAGTTGGACTTTCAACTATATATTCTGTTGAGTGGCTGTTCTAACTTCTAAGGTGCATATATTTGCTTCGTTTCAGGTGCATCTGTAAACAGCCAAAGGAAAATCTAAAGATCTAAAGCACGTTGAATTGGAGGATTCATTACCTCCTATGACCTGGAATATGGGCTCAAGCTGAGTTGTAGGAAGGTTTGTACTAAGATCCAATTGACATATTTTTCTTAGATTGAAAAATGAGCTTAAAAAAATGGCTGAATTCAGTATGAAGAGGAACATAACAACTCGCCTGGGCTTTTATCCTCGAATCGCCTAAAATAGTTGATCCAGAGTTGCGACATTACATTCCAATATAGCTCAACTTAAACTACCAGCATGGCACGGTGGTACCAATGATAAAGGTCAGTGTTACATCAGTGCACCACTTTAAAAAAAACGAACCTTCAGCAGCATCCACCCAAAACCCCATGGTGGCACACGTCTGCGACAAGGCGACACGCTCATCTGACCAACTCAATCACGTCCCTACTCCCCATCCCTTGATAAATTGGAAGCCCCTGCCAAAGGAGTTCTCAACAGGTTGCTAGGGAACATTCCTGATTAGTCTAACCTAGCTTGAACTTTTATTTGGGAAAAAATATGCAGAAAGCCTTCAGTTCCAGGTATGGGGGAGACAGGGCGTGCGAGGGAATGTGCATAGACTCGATTACCCAGTGATGGAAAAAAATGCACAGGCATCAATACACAACAGATGCATATAGCCTTATTTAATAAAAAAACAAATACAAAATTTCAAAGTTCCTTTTTAAAGTGTGTATTAGGAAATAGGAATTTTGCTTGGAATCATCTCCCTGCAGTTGGTTCTGCTGGAGGGATTTTGGTTGGTATAAATCTTGACCTCTTTGATGTTTTTACTTGGGATATTAGGAACTTTTCTGTTAGTGTAGTTGCTAGAAATAAGATAGCTGATGTGACTGTTAGAATTACCACTGTTTATGGTTCTCCTTATGAAGAGAAGAAAGATGATTTTATTTCTGAATTACATGAGCTTTTTCTTCTTTAGGAAGGACCTGCCATTATTGGGGGTGACTTTAATCTTGTTAGATCTCATTTAGATAAAAGTAATGGTAATATTGATCATAGATGGGCTGATAAGTTCAATGCTTGGGTAGATATTTGGGCCCTAGTAGAGATTGGGCTTACTGGTAGAGCTTTTACTTGGGCCAATAACCAAGAAAACTTGATCATGAGTAGAATTGATAGGATTTTTTGTACTACTGAGTTTGAGGAAAGGTTCCCTTTAGCTCATGCTAGAGCCTTGCCTAGGGTGGGGAGTGATCACACCCCCATTGTCTGGGACTCTGGCTGTGATCAAATACCAAAAAAAGGTGGTTTTAAATTTGAGAAGTGGTGGTTATCCAGGCCTGATTTTAAAGATCTAGTGATCAAAGCCTGGAGCTTAGATAGGGGAAATAAATCTGCTATGGATAGTTGGCATGATAAATGTAAATATTTTAGGAGATTAGCTAGAGGGTGGAGTGCTAATCTAGAGGCTGACATTAGGAAACACAAAAAAGAACTCATGGAGGAATATGATTCCTTGGACATCTTGGCTGAAACTCAACCTCTAGATGAGCTAGGTAGGAAAAGATTAGATGGTATCCTCATTGAACTTAATACTTATTGGGTCATTGAGGAAACTAAGGCTAGGCAGAGATCCAGGGATAGAAATATCCTTGAGGGAGATAGGAATACAGCCTCTTTCCATGCAGTGGCTAATCAAAGAAGAAGGAAGAAAAGAATTAATGTCTTAGAGGGGTCAGATGGTCCTGTAACTGACCAAAAGGGTATGCTTAAAATAGCAACTGAGTTTTATAAGGAGTTGTTTAAAAAAGAAGATAGACTGATATTAGATTACTGAATGACTTCTTCTCCCCTGAAGAAAAAGTCACTCCATAGGAAAACATTGAGCTTGAGAAGGAGTTTTCTGAAGAAGAGATTAAAAATGCAGTGTTTGGTTCTTATGCTGAAGGAGCACCTGGTCCTGATGGACTATCCTTCCTTTTCTTCCAATCCTTTTGGGATATTATTAAAGGGGATCTTATTGAGCTCTTTGATGATTGGCATCATAATAGATTAGATATCTACAGGCTTAATTTTTCTATGATCACCCTGATCCCAAAGGAGGATGATGCAAAAAAGATGAGGAAGTTTAGACCTATAAGTCTGCTAAACTGTGTGTTTAAGATTTTTACCAAGGTGACTGATTTCCCAACAACAATCTGCTTTCATCAAGGGTAGGTTTATATTAGAGAGTGTTGTCTCAGCTCATGAAATCATTCATGAAGTACATAGAAAAAAAGACAAAGGTTTAGTTTTCAAGATAGATTATGAAAAAGCCTATAATAGAGTAAATCTAGATTTCCTATATGAAATTCTTCAACTTAGAGGTTTTGGGGAGAGAATTATCTCTATGATTAAGCAAATAACCCAAGAGGGGTCTGTTGGGGTTAAGGTAAATGATATTGAGGGGGATTTTTTCCTCACTGGTAAAGGCCTGAGGCAAGGGGACCCCTTTGCTCCCCTTCTTTTTAATTTTGTGGTTGATGTTTTCTCCAAAATGGTGAATAAGGGTGCGTCTTGTGGCATGATCACATGATTATGTCCACATTTAGTTCCTGGTGGGGTGATTAGTCTGCAATATGCAGATGATACCCTGCTCTTCCTGCAAGATAATGAAAGAAATGCTATAAATTTTAAATGGACTCTTACTTGCTTTGAACAAGTGTCGGGGATGAAAATCAACTATCACAAGAGTGAACTGATGGCTATAAATATGGAGGATGAGGAACTTGCTCCTTTTTTAGATATCTTCCAATGTGTTGCTGGGAAGTTCCCTGTTAAGTACTTAGGTCTTCCTCTGCATTTTAGTAAGCTAAAAAGAGAAGATCTGCAACCTCTGGTTGACAATCTTCTTAATAGGATGGCAGGGTGGAGGGGAAAACTGTTGTCTTTGGAGGCAAAAAGAATTCTCATTCAAACTGTCTTATCTTTTTACCTGTGTACATGCTTTCCTTTTTTAAGTTCCCAAAATGGGCTCTTCATCTTATCAATACCCAGATAGCTAATTGTTTGTGGGATGATGTAGATGGGAATAAGAAAATACACTTGGCTAATTGGCCCTCTATTTGTATGAGAAAAGAGTATGGGGGGCTTGGTATACCTAATCTCCAAGATTTAAAAATTTTCTTAGTTGGATCTTGGGTTAAGAGATATATCTATGGAGAAGGTAGTCTCTGGAAAAGGATAGTAGATACTAAATATAACACTAGAAACCCTAATATCTTCTGTTGCCAAGACATAAACCCTTCTGTTTTCTGGAAGGGTATGATGTGGGCATCTAGAGCAGTTAAATTTGGGTATAAGTGGAAAATTGGGAATGGTAGGACTGCTAGATTCTGGGAGGATACTTGGTTTGGGAATGCACCTTTGTCCACTCAGTACTGGGATATCTACTTTGTGGTTAACCAGCAGATGAAAACTGTTGCTGATCGGGATGAACAACAGTTAAAATGTGACTTTAGAAGAACCTTTAGCCCACAGATGATGGAAATGTGGCTTGAGATAGTTGAAATTGCTCAGACTATCATTTTTTTTTGTGGAAGAGGACCAGCTTATCTGGAAATATGAGTCAAAACGGGTTTATTCCTCTAAATCTCTTTATGTTGTCATCAACTTTAGAGGGGTCCAACTAAAAATCCCACCCAGAGTGCAGATCTTCCTCTGGTTGCTATCCCAAAACAAGATCATAACTAGGGATAATCTTAGACATAGGGGTATTCGAAAACCCTTGTTTTGTGAGCTTTGTAGTGAATTAGAATCAGTTAAGCACCTGTTCTTTGAATGCTTGGTTTCTAGATTGCTTTGGGCTGTGGTGCAAGAGATTTTTGATATAGAAATTGTTGATTATTTATCCCTTGCATCAAAATGGCTTTGCAATAAAAAATTTGAGCAGTTCAATGTTGTTTCATCTGCTGTCATGTGGTGCATTTGGAACAACAGGAACCATTTGGTGTTTAACAGGAAAATTTGGATGTCTATGAAACAGGTATGGGGCTTGCTCCTATCTTACCTAAGGATCTGGCAGATTCCATTCAAAAATCTGGAATGGGATCTGGTGGAAAAATTCAAAAGCGCCCTGGTGAGAAGACTGAGGATGATGCCGTCGTTGATGCCGGACTGAAGTGTACTTCCTTTGACTGGATCTCGACCTGGAAGTCTTCCACGGCTTCTACCCATCAAGGACGTGCCACTGAAGCCTACCTGCTAAAGCACCCAGAGGAATCCGGCGATATCCATGTGGTGATCTGATGGCATGGCTTTGGCGTGAAGGGGTGCAGTGAGTTAGGGCTTTTATCGTAGTTGTTGCTTTTCTGCTTCGTGGAAGCTAGGAATAGCTGGACTGTAATAGTTTTAGAATGGTCTGGTTCTGTGTGTTCTTTCTCCTGGAGTTTCAGGTGCTTAAGACCCTCAGCTTAGCTGATGGGCTGGATCTTTATTTTCCTTGATGATAAAACGCTTATGTGTTTCATTTTCAATAAAGAAAATGGAGCTGGGGAGCGCTCCCTGCTGATCTAATTTTTTTTTCAAAGTTCTATATTAACATGCTTTTGAATATCTGGCTGCATAAGATTCAGTAACTCAACATCTTGGGATTTCTGCATATTACGTTAATGTAACCTGATAAGAACTCAAGCTAGAGTAACTCTACACATGGTAAAAACTCAAAACTAGAATTGCTGACAAAGTAGCTCTAAATCTGAGCATCAAGTTGGCAGCCCTGGTGTGTGGCAAATACCCACTCAGATTCTGAAATCGAATAAATAATTATTATTGCACTCTAAGTCTCTAACCTCTCGCTCACCTTGGTCGGTGCCTCGCAGCGATGACCAGAATCTAGTGGGTATATCAGCCACGGTGAGACATCCGGAAGGAGGGGAGCCAGGCCAAGGAGCAAGGCACGGACAGCAGTATAGAGGCAGGGCAATGCAGTTGTGAATGGTTTTGTTTTATCAAGTCTCAAAGTGCCGGCATTCTTAGTAATCTTACAGCTTAAGAAATTCCAAAAGCACAAATTCTTAAAGCACTGGAAGATTGTGAAATAAAAAATGGATTAAATCAAAGAGATGGATTAGCTAGGCCCGGTGGAACTCGTTGGGGTTATCACTACAGAATTTACACATTATTGCTATCTATTCCACCTACATATTGTATATTTGAAAAGAAAAGTTACAAGTTGAATTTGTATTCACACACGACAGCTGAGTTGTGCATTGTATTACTATGTATTCCTCTATTTGACATTTTGACTACAGAACTTTGTATTGTAACATTAACAAATTTTGAACTTATGTGTTGAATTTGTGATGTATGTGCACATTAATTTAATTGTGTGTGCAAGACGTGGCGCCCTGGTGGTGCAATCCTAGGCACGCAAGTGTGCGTGTAAATCATGGTTGTCAGTTTATTACTATCTTTTTTCCCTAGAATATCAACAGGTATCAAAACTCAACCAACAGGCACTAGCACCTGTGGCATTTTTATTTGGAAGAACAGCTGAGTCCTATCAACTGGAGAGTTTATACATGATGGATTTAATAAATAATGCTCATATAAGAGCTCTATGATACAACAATTTGTGGGTACAAGAGAAGGGAATTAGTATGAAGGTTGGTAATCTGTCTACGTCGAGTAACTATGTTAAGAATAATTGCAGTATGAATTGTCTCTATCACACATTGTGAAACCAATATATTGGTGCTTGCAGACAAAAACAATATATTGCTGCCAAGTGATTACTCCCGGACCGTTTTTGTAGGGAAGTCAGCTTATGCGGCGCACACTAAGCCAGGAAAGCCAAGCAAGATAAGTGAACCAATTGACAATGCTAGACGATTAAAACATACATATTAGGATAAAATATTTTTTTTTTCGAGAAAACGCAAAGGACCTTTGCGCTTCATATCATTGAAAAGAGAGAGTTTAGGTTACAAGCCCCTAGGGGTAGCAAAAAGACAAGCGAAAAATGCCTAGTGCACATCCCAACTAGCCGGCAGCACAGCCCGTAGGCCGAGCGCCCCTGCCCTAGCCCAATCGGTAGCTTCCTCCTTGATCTTGGACAGAGCCTGCGTCGACGGTCGACTGTTGAAGACACAATCGTTCCTGTGTTTCCAGAGCATCCAAGGGATCAGCAAAGCGGCCGAAGCAAAACCCTTGCGGAGGGGTTTCGGGAGGGTCGGCTTGGTGGTGGTGATCCAATCGGTCAGGGAGGCAGAGTCCGGAGTCCTGCAGGGCATCCTCATCCAAGCGAGTGCCTCGTGCCAAACTTGCTTGACAAAGGGGCAGTCGATGAGGAGGTGGCACATGGTCTCGGGGAGCTGGTCACAGAGTAGGCATCGGGGATGGCGGGGTAGGCCACGTCTAGCAAGCCGCTCGGCAGTCCGGCAGAACGATCTTGCGGGGCCAACCACAGGAAGAATTTGACCTTCGTGGAGCCCAAGTCCGCCGATGTGTTTGGCGGCCGGGCAAGCGATCGCTCCATGGAAAGTGGCGAGGTAGGCGGATTTGGCGGAGTAGATTCCGGACGCAGTCCACTTCCAGCGCAGGTGATCAGGGTCCTGGCTAAGGAGTGTGCCCTCGACCCTCTGCCAAAGCCGCAGATATTCACCAATTTCCTGGATGCCAAGCGTGCCATGGATGTCCCTCGCCCATCTGTTATCCTGCAGCCCGTCCGCAACCGTGCGCGATTTGCGGCGACGTTTGGGGATGCACGCGTGGAGCGAGGGAGCGATCTCCTTGACTGACTGTCCATCGAGCCATCCGTCGTCCCAAAACTTGGCGGTGTGGCCGTCGCCAAGTATCATCGTCGTGGAGGCGAAGAACAAGGCCCGCTCCTGGTCCGTAAACTGGAGGTCCAGGCCATGCCAGGCCCGGCGAACGTCGGTCTGGCTGAACCACATCCAGCGCAGGCGTAGGGCTATTGTTGTGGGTATACTTCATAGGTGTACCATCGACAGTGCCTAGATCCGGCAAGCCCGGGTGGCCCACAGACGGTGATGAGGCATGTGGCCCATCGGGCGGCCCAGTTGCTGTTGATCATGAAGGAAGAAGTCCAACCCAGGATCAGCAGGCCGGATCCGCACCGACATAGGAGTGACCCGGATCCATGGAGGCCCATGAGGAACCCGGATCCAGGACGACGTGTATGGAAGGCGGATCCGTGACGTGCACGGCAAGATATTGTACCGTAGTTAGGCTATCTGTAATCCGGCTAGGACTCTCCATGTAAACCCTAGATCCGTGCGCCTTTATAAGCCGGATCCCGGGAGCCCTAGAGGCACAACCACAACTCATTGTAACAACGCGAAAGCGCCCGTATAATTCCGGACAAGCAGCAGTAGGGCCCCGTCATCGTGCAGGTGTTCCGAAGCCGGGTAACTCGCGTACCACCGTCCCGTGTGCACTCCGCCCTATGGCCCCTACTTCTTCTCCCCTCGTGAGGATCCCTCCTCCGAGGTACCGTCGATTAGGCAACGACGCTGGCGCCCACCGTGGGGCCTCGCGGCGTCCGGAGGCCGGAACCGGGAGGGTTCCGCCATGGGAAGCTACGACGACACCATCGCCGTGGGGCGTGTCCTTTACGCCGGAAATCTGCCGATCGTCCCTCCGGATGAGTGTTGGATTCCGGCTAAAACCGACCCCGTCAAGCTCTCCATCGTCCCGCTTGGCGGCATACACATCTTCATCGGGGAAACCGTCGATTCCGACGGAAACCCACCGGTAAGTAGCGCCGACGCGACCGCCGCCGAGCAGGACGCAGCCGCGAAGATCCGATCCGAGACGCCGGAACTTCCTAGCGAAGATTCCGCCTTAGATCTGGAAAAATCAAAACCCACCCAATCCGCCCCTGAGCAGGAAGTAACGGTGGAAGACCAATGCGCATCCGCCCGGGTCTCCCGTGTGTTAGAGAAGCAAAGGTGTCACTTCGTACACTTCTTGGCCCATACCGCCGGAACCGCCCCTCATGAAGTCGGAGCCGGTCCCGTGCAGTGTTGAGGCCCCGGAAAACAACGCTGCTCCGGATCAGCAGGAGGCCGTCGGAGAAAGCGAGACTCCGGCCGAAGAATCGATCTTGGGAAATCTAAGCCCAATTTCCGGAGACTCCCCGTCCACGGAATCTCGATGACTTCGTCCGCAAGCTAGGGGAGTATGGTTTCAGCCGATCAGCTCGAAGTCGACTCCGCCCAGCCTAAGCAGGTTCTCGCAACTGTAGCAGCGCTCGGAGAAGACGGATCAGAAGCGGCAGACACTCAATCCGACCCCCAGCCATCTCACCATGGATCTCCGATGTCGCGGGAACGGCCCCGTAGGGATCCCTCCTCGGAGAGCCTCCTGTCGCCCGAAGAGATAGTTGCACAAGCACGCATGGATTTGGTCGCAAAGTCGACGTCCTCAACAAGCCAATAACTCCCGGCGATGCCGCAGATCCGGAGGCTTTAGAGGCCACCGGAAAGGAGATGCCGGCCACAGCCAAAAAGTTTGCCAACACCGCAACTGCTATATTGGATGAGAGGGAAGAAGCCGCACCGATCATGGATCGCTTTGAGAGACAGGATCGCGAAGTCACCGCAACGCTCGAGCAAGTCAAGAGTATGAGAGCGGAGTGGGAGGTGAAAATGACCTACGCACAAGCGGAGGCCGATAGAATCGTCAGAGAAGCAATCCCTCCCCGCAGGATCAACTTCGCAACCCCCGCCGAACAGCAGCCGCTCGCCACCCCAAAGGACAATTTGGCAAGAGCTGCAGAAATTCTGAAGAAAAGTGACGAGGAGGTTGACATCAACTACTTGCGCACGCTCGTCGCTTCAGCAGTTAAACAACAGAGCAAGGCAGATACTTCGCGCAAGTTGGAATCCAACCCGGAGCATTGCGTCTCCACCGCGCGAAGGACGCCCGCAACGATCGCCATCGAGATGACGAGTCGCGAACCGGATCCTCGAACGCAGAAGGAGAGCCAGGGAACACCCAAATCCAATCCCCGTACCATCAAAGACGCCACCGTCAGATCCGAGAAAGGGAAAGGACGCAATGTACTCTGGACGAGACAAGTACCGCAACGCCTCTCCTCCGCCTAATGGTTACCCGCGTCCCCCCGTCGCCGTAGTCCAGCCGGAAACACCAGGCCTCAAGGGCATGGTGGAATTATCATCCGCGACATCGTGATGCCTTCCGGAAACCGGAACAGGGAGCGCACGCCGAGCCTCGCCGGAATCGAACAATGATCGTGAGCCCGAGCCTAGGAGGAGCCGGAATGAGGAGCGTGACCCGGAGCCCCGCCGGAGCCGGAACGACCAGGGCAGCCAGCGTCATGGCGAAGGCAGCCACAGGAGCCGGAGCCAGCACCGGGAGGGCCGGGGAGAATCTGCAGGCGGAAGCAGAAGGTCGGATCGGCCCCCCGCAGTCTCCTCACCACCACCTAGCGGTGGCGGCGGAGGTGGAGGCGGAGGCGGTGGCCGGAGATCTCGCTCTCGCTCAAAGTCCCCCGACACGGCTCGCGCGACGCGCGGGAACGCCTCAACGAATACAGAACCGACTACATCGGACCAAAGTGCTTTGGCAGGATGATTCGAGAGGAACCAAAGCCAAGGAGCTCCCTCAAGTTACCCGGAAACCTGAAGCATTATGATGGCACCGAAAGGCCGGATACCTGGATTGAGGATTACTACAATGCAGGAACCTTCGCCGGAGGAACCCCTAACATCGCCCGCCGCATGCTCCAGCTTGTACCTTGTAGGACCAGCCCGGATCCGGCTCGCCGACCTCGAGAAAAACTCCATCTTTTGCCGGTTCGACCCGAAGACCGCTTTTGAGAAACACTTCAGTGGGCACCTACAAAAGACCTGCCACAGCAAGCGACTCTACAAGCTTGTATCCGTAAGAAGGGAGAAACCTCAAGAAACTTCCTCACACGATGGTTGGCATGCAGGAACGAGTGCGAAAACGTCGATCACACCACCGCCATGTACGCCTTTATTGGTGGACTGCAGAGAGGAGGATTGCCGAGGCATAAGCTTACATGTTTGGCTAACGCCAACAAACTGACTTTGGATGAGATGATCTCCATTGCCGGTGATCACACCGCCGCCGATGACGACGCAGGCGGTGATATCGCAGCTACAGCAATCCCCCTGCACCAACAAAAGAAGAACCGTGATAACGGTAACAACAGCGGCCACAAGCGCAAAAACCCTGATGACCAGAAGAGTGGCGGATCCGAGATGGTCGCCATGGCGTTCCAACGCGGAGGTTCAGGAGGCGGAAGAGGACGCGGCCGTGGAGGCGGAGCCGGCAGGGGTCGCAGCATGGCACCGAGGTCACCGCCGGCGGATCCCGCGCCCCGCAAACCTACGAGGAGTACAGAGACATGCCCCGCCCGGCCCACTTGGATCCGGCTACAGGGAAGTCCACACACACCAACCGCAACCGCAAGTGGGTCAACGACCTAAAGAACGACCCGAGGCAGGATACAAGCGAGCCCGGAAACACCGCCCACGCGGCAAAGGAGGAAAGGGCAAGAACAAGGACAAGGAGGAGGACAGCTTCCGAGGCGATGGACGAGGATGATAACTCGCCGGATCCCAAAGCCGGATCCGCAGTAAATCCAACCCCTTCGAGAAAAAGAGCGTGGGGGCTTACCACACCTTCCTCGGAACCCCCACAGTCCGCGCTACAAAATCAGCTACCCGGATCCCGAACGCCACAGCTCCGGCCGTGCCGCAAGATGTCGTGGTCGGAAGTTCCGTGCACATTTGACAGGGAGGATCATCCCGCCATTGTGCCAAAAGAATACTACGCCTTGGTTGTGAGTCCCCGCATAGACGGGTATGACTTCTCCAAGTGCCTCATGGATGGCGGAGCCAGCCTGAACATCATGTACCTGGAGACTCGGAGCGGATGAACCTCACCAAGGAACAGCTCAAACACAAGCACCACCGAGTTTCACGGCGTGGTTCCGGTAAGAAGGCGAACTCCCTCGGCAGCATCACACTTCCCGTGGCTTTCGGCGATGTTCATAATTTCCGCGAAGAAAAGATCACGTTCGAAGTTGTGCCCTTCAAGAGCTCCTACCACGTCATCTTCGGCAGGCCCACCTACCACAAGTTCCACGCAAGAGCGTGCTATATCTACAACAAGCTCAAGATGCCGGGTCCTAATGGTATGATCACCATAACCGGAGACTACAAGAAGGCTCATGAGTGCGAGTTGGGCGAAGCCGCCTTCGCAGTCCGTCATATCCGGAGAAGAGCCGAAAGGCTACAGTGGCCGCGGTGGATCCGACCGAGATGCAAACCACCAAGAAGCAGATCTCCGAACGTAAAACTCCTTCGTGGCCGCGATTGAGACCAAGAAAGTCAGCTTCAAGGAAGATGACCCTAGCAAGCAAGTCTCGATCGGAGCCAACATGGACCCCAAATAGGAAAGCGCGCTCGTCGAGTTCCTCCGCGCTAACATGGATATCTTCGCATGGCAACCTTCCGACATGTCCGGAGTACCTAGGGAACTCGCCGAGCACTACCTCAACATAAATCCGGGGCTAAACCAAGTGAAGCAAGCTATGCGACGCTTTGGAGATAAGAAGCGCCGCGCCATAGGAATGGAACTAGCAAAGTTACTAGAAGCAGGTTTTGTAATAGAAGTTATCCACACCGATTGGGTCGCGAATCCCGTCCTTGTACCCAAAAAGAACACCGAAATACTAAGAATGTGCATCGATTACTCCGGCTTGAACAAACATTGCCCGAAGGATCCGTTTCCCCGCCGCGCATTGACCAAGTCATTGATTCGACGGCGGGGCGGAACTTCTGTGTTTTCTTGATGCGTATTCCGGTATCATCGGATCCGGATGAAGGAATCCGACCAAAAGGCGACTTCATTCATTACCCCGTTTGGCACTTACTCGCTATGTTACTATGCCTTTTGGTTTGAAAACGCAGGTGCCACCTACCAACGTACGATGCAACGATGCCCGAAGGACCAAATCGGCCGGAACGTGCACGCCTACGTCGACGACATCGCGGTCATGACCCGGAAAGGATCCGACTTGATCAGCGACCTCACGTAAACCTTTGAGAATCTCCGTCGGTACAAGATGATGTTGAATCCGCCGAAGTGCGTCTTTGGCGTGCCAGCCGGAAAACTCCTTGGCTTCATAGTCTCTCACAGCAGGCATTGAGGTTAACCCGAAAAAATCAAGGCAATCCCGTGTATCAAACGGCCAACTTGTCTCAAAGATGTGCAACGACTAACCGGTTGTGTCGCAGCAATCGCAGGTTTGTTAGCCGTCTTGGCGAGAAGGCGCTACCTCCGTACAAGTTGCTGAAGAAAACAGTACAAATTTGTTCTGGGACGACGCAGCTCGACGCAGCTCTTCGAGGGTTGAAGGAAATACTTACCTCCCCACCTATCCCGGCAGCCCCAGCAGAGTCGCAGCCAATGCTCCTTTATCCGGCGGCTACCAACAAAGTCATCAGCCTCGTCATCGTGGTGGAGCGAAAGGAGGAAGGTCATGAATATGACGTCCAAAGACCTCGTCTACTACATAAGCGAGGTGCCGACGGAGTCAAAGCAAAGATACCCTCACTTTCGTAAGCTAGCTTATGGAGTTTTCCTAGGCAGCCGGAAGCCGAGACACTACTTCCAAGAACACCCAAGAATCAGCTGTGAGCAAAGCTCCGCCGTCAACAATTCTCAACAACGCCGACGCAACAGACTGGACAGCTAAATGGGGCATTGAATTATCCGCCTTCGACATCGCCTACAAGCCAAGGACTCGCGGTCAAATCCCAAGTTTTGGCAGATTTCGTTGCAGATTGGACGAAGCTCCGGATGAAAGTCCGGAGCCGGAACCGTAAACATGGGTCATGCACTTCGACGGATCCAAGCAGCATCAAGGCTCGTGGAGCCGGAGTCACCCCGAAGTCCCCTACCGGAGAAGAACCGCAAGATGTCTCCGCGATCCACTTCGAAGCTACAAATAACATGGCGGAATACGAGGCTCTACTACACGGACCGCGCATCGCTAAGGAAATAGGGATCAAGCACATCATTTGTTGCGGAGATTCCGACCCGGTGGCACAGCAAGTAGCCGGAACCCGGAACGCCGTAAATTCCGTCATGGCGGCCTACAGAGACGAAGTTGACGAGATCGCCAAGAGCTTCCTGGATACGAAGTCAAGTACGTCGAAGAGACGACAATACAAATGCGGACATGCTATCCAAGCTCGGATCCGGCAGAAAGCCAATTCCGCCCGGAATTTACCTAGAGCATCTCCGGATACCCTCGGTGAAGGGCGCTAACCCGAAAACCCGTAGTGGCAAGTGTCTCCGGCTAAAGAGGTATTGGCTACCATTCCGGCTTGGACACAGCCTTTCCCGGACTACCTCATCGATCGAAGTTGCCGGAGGACGAGGTCCTCGCACGCCGCATCATCGACGAGCACGATCCTACACAATTGTCGATGGACAGCTCTACAAACGAAGCGCAACAGGGGTGTTTCTCAAATGCGTCTCCAATCAAGATGGCATTGAAATCCTCGGAGAGATCCACGCAGGGGACCGCGGGCACCATGCCGCTCCCGTGTCACTCGTTGCAAAAGCTTTTCGGCTAGGCTTTTATTGGCTCACAGCCTAAAGAAGATGCCGATAAGATAGTCAAGACCCGCCGAGGTTGTCGAGATTACGCTACTCAACCAAACGCTCCAGCCCAAGAGCTGAAGACCATACCTATCACCCGGCCATTTGCGGTCCGGGGGCTCGATATGGTTGGTAAGTTAAAACGATCATCTCCCGGTGGTTGTGAATACCTCCCGGTCGCCGTTGACAAGTTCAAGCAAGTGGATCGAGGCCAAGCCGATGAGAAAAGCCGACGGTGCTACGGCACTAAAATTTGTCATCAGCCTCGTAATGAGATTCGGCATCCCACACAAGCATAATCACGTATAATGGCACAAACTTCGCTCAGTGGAGAATTGAAGGATTATTGTGAGACAATGGGGATTCGATTGGACCTTGCATCCGTGGCTCACCCACAATCCAATGGTCAAGTTGAAAGAGCTAACGGTCTAATATTATCGTGAATCAAGCCACGCCTTGAAGAACCGCCGCGACGAGCAGCCGGAGCTTGGGCCGACGAACTAGACGCCGTCTTGTGGAGTTTGCGAACTACCCCTAACAGGTCAACAGGGTTTACCCCTTTCTTCCCGGTATACGGATCCGAAGCCGTGATTCCCTCCGACATCATCCACGATTCACCGCGAGTTTCCGCCTATAATGAAGAAACAACCGACGAGGCCGGACAGCCTATCTCGTGGACCTCGATCGAAGAAGCTCGGAACCTAGCTGACCAGCGCTCCGCCATCTACCAGCCAGAAGCTCCGACGCTATCACAGCCGTCGAGTTCGGAAACGCTCCTTCATGGCCGGAGACCCGGTCCTCCGCCTTCGACAGTGAAAGACCATAAGTTGCAATCTCCATGGGAAGGACCCTTTGTCGTTAGCAAAGTGCTTCATAACGGATCGTACTACCTTGTCGATTTCCGCGAGCCGAGGGATAGACCCGCTAACCGGCGCCGGAAACGCAAGCGTGAGGATCCGGATGACATCTACGATGAAACAGATCGCCCTTGGAATATAGCACAGCTACGTCCTTTCTACACTTAGCATATTTTTCCGAGTTACAAACTCGTAATAGTTATACATGATCAATGAAATAAAGCTTATGGTTCACTCTTTGAGTCTTTTACCTCCTTTACTTGTTCATTTTAGATCGTGTATGTTTTTTCCGACTAAAACCGCAGAGCTGGATGTTTTCCGCCTAGGCGTGTATAAAAGTTGTGATTTCTAAAATCGTCCTTTAGGACGTAAGCTTAAGTTTTCCGATTAAGTTGTTATCCGTTGCGAACTCGTGGATTCCTAGTAGCGATTTCCGGCACCTATGCCCGGGGGCTTGTTTCCGCGGTTATGGACGGATTGCCATTGGGCTTCGTCGCCGCTGGCGAGCATCTCCGGCTAAGGTTTTCCGGCTCGTGGAAGGTCAAGCGGGCAAGCCGGAAAATAACGAGATCAGCACTTGCTTTCCGACATAAAACGAAACATGCACATAATATTAAACGGATAGCAGGATAAGTGTTTCCGCCCCATGCATAATCGTTTCGTTCCTAGCTACTTAAGAATTTAAAGTCTTATTACAAACCCTCGCCGGGGCCAAAATGATGCATTGTTTTTCCCGCAGGAATAAAAGTTCTCACTCCCCCTTAGCCGGAGAAGTCTTGCCCTCTCGGATCTTGTTCCTTGGCGCCTTCGGCCGGAGAAGACACATCTTCTTCACTTTCTTTTTCCGTAAGCGCAGCCGCTGGTCTTGGGTTCCTCTTGGGGAGTTTCCTTGGAGCTGGTCCAGTAAATTGGGTTCCGGATTCCGCAGGTCGCGCCTTGGCAGCAAGCTCCTTCCGAAGTTCCGCTTCTAAGGGCTCGTCCGCAGGAAGAACGACCTTGTCGTAGAATTCCTCGTGCCGGATCCCGCGCGCGATACGGGTGTCGTAGCCGCTCACCGCATCCAAGCAGCGCGTTGACATCCGCATCCGGAGGAACGCCCGTGGTCACTTCATCAAGATCAAGATCCGGAGTATGTGCCGTGCACATGGTTAAGGCCATTGCAGCTGCGCTCGGGCTGAGGATGCTTGCGGATCCGTCACCGGCTCCGGCAGGATATCCATCTTCCTAATAAGTTTCCGGACGTCGCAAGTGCGGCTCCTCTTGATGGATAAGTTGTAACATATCTTGCGGGAGGCGGAGATAAGATCTTTGCAGCTCATCGCCCGCAAGTTGAAGGAGGTCGTCACGTGGGTACAAATTCCGGCGCTCTTCCGAATACCCAAGCGGCTCTGCATAAAACAGTGAGGATATAAGCATACAGTTTTGAGCATAAAGTAAAACGTCGGAACAAATATCTGGGCAAGGTGCTAGTACTGGTACCCAAGATGTTCTCATTGAGCAAGTCCCAGTGCTGCTCCGCCGTCCGCATAAATTTCCGGAGTCCGTCAATCTCTTTTTGCCGCCTCTTGATGGTCTCGCTATCGCATTCTTTTTAGTACCAGCTCGCCCTTTTCCCCGATATGCTCGGAGTTTTTCTCCGCCGCCGCTTTTCGGCTTGCTCCCTCTTAAGTTCCGCCTCCTTTAGCTTCGTCTCCAAGTCTTGGTACGAGGAGCGCAGGTTCTCAAGTTCGGTCGAAGCCGTAGCCAGGGAGGAGGATGCGCCTAAAATAGCATAAGTTAACAATAAGTTTAAAGTCGGAATTTGGTTAATGACGAAGAAGGCGGAAACCAACCTTGGGCGTCCGCCGCTGTTTAGCCAAATCTGCATTCTCATCCTTCAGTGGTCCGGATATTTTCCGCCCGACTCGTAGTAACGCGGCGCTGCAGGCAATGTTCTTGTGCAGCTCGTAGTGCAGCGCCCGTCGTTCCCGTAAAATTTAAACAAGTGCAGGAGTGAAAATTCCGCCCGTAGCAGATGGTTTCTTTTAAAAAGCATCATTGCCTGAACCTTTCCGCCATAATGCTTGGGGGCTACCGGTTCATTCTAAAAACTTTCCCGAAGTAATCTTTCTCTAAGCATCTAAGCGCTAACTACTTTTTCAGCTTCCGCTTACATGCTTGGGGGCTACCGGGGAGTACCTTTTGCTTGCAGATGAGTTGGTCGCAGAACCGGCCAACATTTTTCTTGAAGTCTTGGATTTCCGACGTCCCGGAATCAGGCTTCCCCGTGCGTTGTTAAGCATGGCGTTAAGCAGGTCTTGTTGAAGCTCCCACTTCTCCGCCTCGCTCGCCTTATTGAAAAACTTAGTGGCATAGGCCTTTGGGGTGGAAGTGATGTCACCGGATCTCCAAAGTTCTTCGGAAAACGACCATGTCGCCAGCACCTTCTCCAGCCTTTCTCGGAAGAAGTTATTTCAACCTCTCCTTGGACTTGTTTTTCCGCCCCTTCTTGGGCTGGGCCTTTGGCCTTAGGGTCTTCTTCGTCCGCATGCTCGCGGCTAACCGGAATTATTTCCGGTGGAGTATTTGCGGCAGGTGGGGGAGATGGATCCGCCTGAGGGGGCGACGGTTGGGGAGTTGGGTGGGAGACGCTTGGTGGAACCGGAGTAGAGGGACCAACAGCCGGAGATTTCTTCATGTATTTTGTGATGGGCTCTTGGCTGGTGGTCCGCGTGGCAGCGATTTTCGGATTCCTGCGAACAAGTGAAAGGGTTTAGACAAGAAGTAATTTCGCTAAGTTAAAATCGCATCATGCTCGGAAACTTACGGGGCGCCGGGGATGATGGGGCGTGTGCCTTGGCCGGCCGTCGAGAGCATCCTTATACGTGCACGCTCCGCTTTCCTTGAGTCTAGCGGAGGTGGTTTTACCGTCTTCGGTTTCTTGGCGGAGGCCTCGCCGCTAGCTCCGGCTTCGGAGCCGGAAGCCTTGGCGCGGGGACGCTTTGTAGGTCGAGGGGCCGCCTTGCGAGGTGCCTGTTCCTCTTCCTCCTCGTCGTCATCCGGAACCTCCTCCGCCGTGTCTTCGGTGACGGGGACGCGGAGAATGGTGCGAAAGTCTTCCTCCGCCAAAGTGTTGAGCTGGAGGGAAGATGAATAAAAGTTAAGATAAACATCCAAAAGCTTGTGAAGTTTGAAACAATGAAAAGGACGAAGCTTACCGGAGGACATTGGTCGTTTGTATAGATGTCTTTGGTCAGTTCCGGGACTTGTTGGCCCCTCGGAATCTTCACCGTTGTCTTGATCCTTCTCTTCGCAGAGTCGGCCGGAAGGTCGTGGCGGGTAACCCGGAGAAGATCATCCGCCCCGGTATAAGCGCACATCGGCGCGCGTTGTAGCGTAGAGGCCGGATTCTCCGAGAAAACCAGCCGAGTGTGAGCCGGGCTCCGGCTAGTCCGTCGTGGACTAGCCAGGAGATTCTCCGCGCAGCCTTCTCCGCACTGGGGTCCGGGCGAGCGAAGGGACGAAGCTCCAGCTTGCAAGCTCTTCCGGAGGTTCGTTGACAACCGGGGCAGGCCTTCATGGACCTTCGGAACCGAGGCATTCTTCTCATAAAACCATCCGGCGTTCCAAGACCGGACGGATTCGTGTGAGTCATGGGGAGGGTACATGCGGCTAGGGCGGAGCATAAACGTCATGCTTCCGCAGTTCACCATAGCTTTCTCCTTGGTTTCTTTCTTCACCCGGAAAAAGAATTGCCACAACTTGACGTCTGGCCGGATCCCAAGATGTCCTTCGCGAGAGTCACGAAGTTGGACAAGAGAAGGTATGAATTCGGGCAAATGTTGTGGGCCGGAGCCCGTAGGTGCTGAGGATGGAGAGGAAAAATTCCGAACAAGGGAGTGAAAGTCCGCGTTCCACCCAAGCCTTAGTCATAACAACTTCTCCGGCTTCTGGCTTGGGGACGACGGAATCACGTGTGAAGCTCCAATGTGAGGAGATCATTCCTTCGTTCTGGAGCTCTCTAAGCTCCACATCGGTGGTTTCGCAAGGCCACCATTGACCCCGTTCTCCTTCGCGGATCCGGGCCTTGGACGCCTTCTTGTTTTCCGCCTCCCGCACCTTTGCCGCCATCCGAGCTTGTCCCTCGAGTTCTTCTTGGAGCTCTTGGAGGGTAGGAATCCGGCTTGGAGCGGTGCCGGAAGATGCGGAAAAAGGTTGAGCTAGTCCGATGTCGGAAACATACGGTGGCAGGAATGATATGGGATCCGGGCATATGGGTTCTATCTCGATTGGGATCCGGGCTACTCGAAGAGCTACCAAGTGCAAAGTGACGATTCGAGTGGCATGCTTCCGGCTGCACCCATACAAAGTGTTTGAGTACCCGGATCACTAAGCCTATCTTCTACACTAGGTTGTCTTCTACAAAGCCGATGAACTTACCGCTAATGGCGCGGTGGCTCGACGGAGCTCCGGCGGAGATGAGGTCGCCGAACTTGAAGGAAATCGACCCGCGTGACCACGAATCGGCGGCGGAGCGAGTTTCTCGTTCAAACGTGAGAATCTTGGTGCGAAGGGAGCCTTGGTTCGGCGGCGCGCGAAGTTCACCGTGACGAAGCTCGCCGGAGTCAAGATCTGGCGGCGGCGCAGGCGCGAGGAGGAAGACGATGTGGTGAGAGGGGGTGAAAGAATGAGTTTTTACCGGGCCGCGGGGTATTTATAGGCCGCGCTCGGAGATTCGGGATCCGGATCCGACGGTGGAAACTGAACGGTCGCGCCGTTGGATGGATGACACGTGTTTAGGTCAAATGCGGTAAAACGACGTGGAGGTAATTTAACCATGCACTCCCGAAAATTCCGGCTGAAGATTGGCATCTGCGAAATTTTAGCGCGGGAAATAAGGAAGTTGTGCGCGGGAAATACGGAACTTCCGTTGTTGAGCATGATCTGAAGATGAAGGATTTCCGAAGCCGTTTGAGTCTTTTAAGATTCCGGATATAATTTGTCTCTCATTCGAGCAGGGAGTAACCCGGAGATGTTCTTTTGAATGTCGATGGATGAAGTCCCGCGGGGTGGGAGCATTTTCCGGCTATAAGTTGGAAAAAAGAAGAAAATGCAAAGTTGGAGCTCTTCAAGTTTCTCCGCGTTACCAACGTTTGCCGGAGATTATAATGAACCAAGCAAGGCGGAAACCGCAGGTGAAACTCGGAGAACTCGGGGGCTACCGTTGTGGGTATACTTCATAGGTGTACCATCGACAAGTGCCTAGATCCGGCAAGCCCGGGTGGCCCACGGACGGTGATGAGGCATGTGGCCCATCGGGCGGCCCAGTTGCTGTTGATCATGAAGGAAGAAGTCCAGCCCAGGATCAGCAGGCCGGATCCGCACCGACATAGGAGTGACCCGGATCCATGGAGGCCCATGAGGAACCCGGATCCAGGACGACGTGTATGGAAGGCGGATCCGTGACGTGCACGGCAAGATATTGTACCGTAGTTAGGCTATCTGTAATCCGGCTAGGACTCTCCATGTAAACCCTAGATCCGTGCGCCTTTATAAGCCGGATCCCGGGAGCCCTAGAGGCACAACCACAACTCATTGTAACAACGCGAAAGCGCCCGCATAATTCCGGACAAGCAGCGAGTAGGCCCCGTCATCGTGCGGGTGTTCCGAAGCCGGGTAACTCGCGTACCACCGTCCCGTGTGCACTCCGCCCTATGGCCCCTACTTCTTCTCCCCCTCGTGAGGATCCCTCCTCCGAGGTACCGTCGATTAGGCAACGACAGCTATGCTCGTCCGCTCCAGATCGTGAACACCCAAGCCACCAAGGGGAATAGGCCGGGCAACACGCTGCCAGTTGACATGGCAATGTCCACCATTGGCCGCAGCCCTCCCTGCCCACAAGAAACCGCGCTCGATCTTGATGATTAGCCTGAGGGTCTTCTTGGACGGCGCGAGGACGAGCAGCTGGTGGATGGGGATGGCTCCCAGGACAGATTTGACCATGGTGAGGCGCCCAGCCTTGTCCATGAGATTGGCCTTCCAACTGGGCAGTCTAGCCGCAACCTGGTCTACCATAGTTAAGCTCTATTTTTTTTATCTCTGTACTAGTATCTTACACTCTCATTATTCATATTTTATCCTAGTACAGAGATAAAAAAAATAGATCGAATAAAGATACTAGTAAGAATGTCTTGACTCACCACATAAAGATACTAGTACAGAGATAAAAAAAATAGAGCTTAACTATTCATCAACAAAGATAGGTGATGTTCAGGAGTAACCTTAATTCTGAATAAACGAATAATTTAATGATTACCTATGCGGCAAGATCGAAGAATTTCAGCAGTCATTCTGCAGGACAAATCATCTCCAACCATCTGAGAAATCTCAAATATACAACTATAAGTTTGCCATGGAAAGGCTAATAGTCCAAACAAAGCCAACATAGTATGCCTAGTTCCATTGTTTCTGACAAAGTTCAAGGTGGTGCACCTCTGCAAATTCAAGAAAGAGAGGATGCAGTTAGCTGGAGCTTCATGTACTTATTGTACCCTGTAGACAAAAGCTTCTACTAGGTTTACTCAAAACTTAGCTTATCACAAGGATCACTTCAGAGTTCCAAGTGCCCCAGCTTACTTCCGGTAGACATTTCATGAAAACTGGGAAGTACAGCAAAAGCTTGCCTACCTTAAAAGAAAAGATATCAGGAAAGGAAGAAGCAGAAGAAATGATCTGAGCTCTCGAAGTAGAACCTTTCCCGAAGTTTGTAATCAAATTCAATGGTGTCCTGAAGGTGTTGGGTGAGGCTTGTACAAATCAACGGCTCCATCATAAACTACCTCTTTGAAAATCATAAAATCGAAAGAGTTTGCCACTTGTTAGCATGACCTAATTAGGGGACAGCTTAATTTTACTGTCACGTGAAAGGGTGCATGTCCTTGCACAAACAAAAAAGAAAGGCATGTACCCAGTATGGATTTATGTATGGTAACTAAACTTTTAGTTGCATATTGCTCCCTATTTCGATTTGGATGAGAAGTTAAATGAGCATATTGTATAGTAGTTTCACAAGAGCAGTGCAACTTAGAACTCCGAATGCAATTTTACAACATACGAACTGGAATATCTTAACATCAAGGAAAATTCTTGATTGCTAAATTATGGACCAACACATACAAAACGTGACACGAAGAATGGTCTCAAATAAACAATGTCATACAAGAAGCACATACTTGAAACATGTACGTGTCATATGGTTACATGAGAAAAAGGAGAATTTCAAACAATTTACACTGCTCTCATATATACTGATAAATGACCATACATACTTATAGTTACAAATCAATCACTATTACACAAGAAAAAAATGCAGTCATATGCAATACAAAGCCTTTTACCTGGCTGAAAACTGTGTAAAAGAGACAGTGGCCTTGGATGCAGAGGACGAACTGGAGGAGGATGTTTCACCTCTCACTCTACTTGTTGAATCAATAAAAGTGGGCCTTGTGGGCTGCAACTCGGGAGAATTTTTTGTTAACAACAACACGACTATCTCTGACATTGTTGGCCTTGATGCAACGGCTGATTGAGTGCAGAGAAGCGCTATCTCTATTATTCTTTTTACCTCTTCTGGCTTATATTCTTCAGGATCTAACGACTCGTCCACCAAGCTAATCAAGTTCTCATTTTCATATAGCTTCCATACCTGTACAATGAGCAGGCATAATAAAATGTCCAACTCAAGATAGATATGGTGTGTATAAAGAAACCCCAATACAGTAAGTACAAAATTATCATAATGAACTACTGTAGGTCTTCTCCTCAAATAAAAAAGGTAATGTCGGAAGTATGTAATCCTGATCTTGTAACACTGATTCTGGAACAACATAAACAGGCGATGCTTACTTAGCAAGAATTTTTTTGTTACTTGTTAAATTTTTCAATCCATATAGTGAAAACTGAAAATCAGCTAAGGCTTCATATCACCAAATTAGGAAGTGGAACTGTACAGAAATGTACTCATAAGAACAACTCAAAGACTTATGAGGTGACTATCTGAAATATGCAAGTCACATGAGCCAATGAATGGCACCAATAGAAGCCAAGTTTTCAGAAGAAAAATGGGTACCGATTCAAGTAGATATTGTGTTTCAGGTTCCAGCCTTGTATCATTGCTCTTCCGACCACTTAGTATTTCCAAAATGACTACGCCAAAGCTGTATGTGTCAACCTTCTCTGATAGTTGGCCATGGATTGCATACTCAGGAGCAGTGTAACCCCTGCTCAATAGTAAAATATAATCAGAAAAATAAGCTGTGTGTATAATATACTATTTGTATGTTCAAACTTACAGTGTTCCAGCAAATTTAGTGCTGAGATGACTATGATCATCAGGTAGGAGCCTTGCCAAACCAAAATCAGCAATCTTAGGCTGAAAGTCGTCATCAAGAAGAACATTGCTTGATTTAATGTCACGGTGTATGATACACACATGGAACTCTTGATGAAGATATGCAAGGCCACGAGCCATGCCAACAATGATGTTAAATCGCTGCTTCCAGTTAAGTGTTCCACGTTTCTCACCTGTTATGCCAGAAGGTGTGAATGTGAGGTCCTTATTTAGAGATGCAGGGCAGCATTTCAATAAGCTAATCAACTCAGTCTGCAAGTTTAACGAAGTAATTGCCTTCTCAAGAAGATAACAACCATGGGAGTAGTTCAGTCTAATAATGGAGTTGCGAGTGCAAGTTTTAGTTTAGATTAATCAGACCTTCTAGATTAATCAAATGGGAAATATCAGACACACCATATATGATATTTTGCTACATGTCCAAGTGCACAAATAAGTCAAATAGATGAAGAAGCAAGGACCAAAGGAGCATACCGAAGAGGAACTTGTCAAGGCTACTATTTGCCATATATTCATAAACAAGTAGGCATTCGGAACCCTTGCGAGAACAACCAAGAAGCCGGACAAGATTTCGATGATGAACATTGCTAATCAACTTCACCTCACTTTCAAAGTCTGCTTTGGCCCTGCTAGTTTGTACTACTGTCAACCTTTTTACTGCAACAGTTTTCCCATTTTTCAGCACACCCTGTTAGAAATTGACAGTTTTGAAAAATTATTTTTGCAATAAACTAATATACATCACAATAAAAAGCAACCTGGTGATCATAAAGTTCTTAATCTATTTCAAATTCTGAATAATTTCCTTTCATCTGCAATTTTTTGTCGTGGATTAAACATTTGAAGATCACCATACCTTAAATACATCGCCAAAACCTCCTTCTCCAAGTTTACTTTTCTCACTGAAATTATTGGTTGCAGCCTTAAGATCTTTATAGTAAAAACTTGTTGGACCTCGTAGTTCCGTTGCTCCAAGTATATCACCTAACAAAAGATACAGTCAGATGAGGAAACAAAGAAGCAAGGAGAAAGTAGTTGAGTTTGCTATTCCAAATAACTTCCTAAAACAAAAACATATGCAAAATTGGTCAACTTGAAAATGTAGCCAATTACACTTGAGAAAACAAAACAAATGCAAATGTTCATTGCTAAACTCCAATATATTTAATACATTCTACCCTTGTAAAGTTAGGCAAATTCTGGAGCTTTCCCGTACCCTGGTTGCTGTGAACAATACTTGGATAAAGCTAAGCTTTCCCTACCAATCAACATTTTTTTTCTCGAAAACACGCCAAAGCATGTGTCTTTGTATACCAATCAACATTTGGTATTTACTTAAATAGAGCTACACAAATTAAAGAGAAAGAGGACGCTGTCAAGACAAAGGAGTATTTAACACATAAATACAAACAAAAATAAAGATCTACAACATAACTAGAAATCGCGGGATAATTCAAATATGCAGCCCAGAGAACCTCTCAATGTAATAAATATATCCAAAATATTTAAAGTCTCTAGTTGTTTTTATGCACATAATTTTTAAAACTAAGATCAAATTCATCTTTTACAGAAACAACAAACGGTCGTAGTAACACTATCCAAACAATAAGTTGAACATTTTCCATTTTTGTTCAGGGTATATTTGACCAATTTTTACATGATTTCTGGTGTGTGCTCATTTTATACTGTGATGCACACCTGTGCAGAATTTGAGAAATTTCGAAGATGCACAAGTATGTAAACCCCAACCGCAAGAATACACTGTTGAATGTACAAAGAACACTCACCTTTTTATATCACTAGTTTTTTATTTTTCACATGGGACAAAACAGACAGTTATCACAAAAATTTGCAGTCATATAAAGGACTCTTGCCATAGGCAGAGCTCTTGATAGGACTTACAGACATATGGATGTCGCTCTTTTATGTTTCTTCACCGATCGACGAGAAGTTAATCCAACACCAACTAAGATGGTTTGGGCATATCCAACGGAGGCCTCCAGAAGCACCAGTTAATAGTGGTATGCTAAAGAGTATGGAAAATACTAGGAGGGGCATAGGGCGACCAAAGTTGACAGGGCGGAGGAGGTAAAAAAGGGACTTATCTTCCTAGAAAAGTGGATTCTTTCCAAAAAAGTTGTCGAAGCTGCTAATGGTAAGCAAGAAGATTGTTTACGAAGAAACAACAAGAAAAATTCATGTTCTGATACATAAGAGTTATATATGAATCGAAATAGAGCGATTGGAATGTACCTAGAGATTTGGCTCCTGATAGGACTGCATGGAAATCAGCAATCTATGTGCTAGAATAGAATCTTAGTTTACTCATTCCCTGTTTACGTTTCTCTCTCTCATTCTCTTTTTGGTTTCCTTATGTTTTTGTTGGGTTTCATATCTAGCCTACCCCAACTTGCTAGGGAAAAAGGATTTGATGTCGTCATTGGCAATCAGCTAAATACAAACTGTATGTCATCATTTTCATGGGAACATAGGGGTATAGGACAATAGCAACATGGTATTGCAGATATTTTCATGAAAATAAACTTTTAAACCCGAGGCAAAATCTTTGCATGTCCATTTATTTAGAATATTTTTCCCCAGTTAATGACAGAAACTTTGGCCATTTCGCTAAGATCACATTGATAAATAGACAAGAACAAAAGAACTTTAAACTACTCGAAAGTGGTAAACTTGACACAATTTACCTCTCCGAGGCTTCTGCAGCTTCCTAGACCGCCAGATCCACAACAAAGCTAATAACACCAGCAGCAACATGAAGGCTACACCTCCCAAAATTCCTCCTATGACGGCTCCCTTCCGGCTTGATTTTCCTGTAACAAATCCTGAATTGTGAGCTCTGAACTGATGATGAGCTTTGAATTGGAAATACGAAATTCCGTTGATTGTTTCATAGAAGTTACTATAGCAATCCAATTGACATCAAAGTTCAAGAAAACGCGTTCCATGGAGCAAATAAACAGGCCTTAACTTCCTCACAAGATAGAGAACTTCAAAATTCAAACTCAGCCCCAAACACTGATTGGGAACTAGTCAATACAACTGGTGCTAACAGCAAATATGGGCACCCACACATGGCCATAGCACAACACAAAATAACAAAGAAGAAAGCAAGTAATGAAGCTGCTAACAACGCACGCAAAAACACAAGGATGGATATGGTACGTAAATGAGGTGAACTCACCAGAACGCAAGTATGGTGCCAGGTCTACGGTCGCATTAGCCGGGAAGAACCGCATATCAGAGTACCTCATGAAGCACCCGGCATCCACGGAGCGGCCGTCGGAATTGGGGGAACAAGCGTCAATGTTCTTAGAAGCCACCTCCAAACACTGCGCACAGCCGCCCATCCCGATCGTCTCGACGCACTGCGCCATCGCGTACACGCCGGAGCCCGCGGCCGCCGCCGCGAGCCCCGGGACGCGGGGCACAGCGGCGATGAGGTCGCCGACCAGCGCTCGCACCGCGCTGCCGAAGTCGCCGCCGGCAACGGCGGAGCCGTCGCAGAGCTGAGTGTTGCCAGGGAGGGTGGTTTGATCGAAGAAAGCCGCACTCTCGTACCGTATGACGCAACCGTCCAGGATGACGCGGCCGCCGTTGGCGGCGCCGCAGGAACGTATGCGCGCCGCGGCGGCGTCGAAGCAGGCGACGCAGTCCCTCCCGGTGACGTACGGGCGGCACTGCGCCAACGCGAACGCCGGCGCGGCGGCGCGCGGCTGCGCGGCGGTGGCGAAGCCGCCCCCGGCGGAGAGATTGGCGCGGAGTTCGGCGAAGGTGGAGTTGAGGGCGGCGAGGAAGCCGGCCGTGGGCGTGGCGTTGTACTGGCTGCAGCCGAGGTTGAGCACTTTAGCCTGCGGGTCAGCGACGGTGACCGGAACCAGCGCGGAGGCGACTGCCAGTAGTAGAGTCGGCAACAGCGGGAAGCGAGCCATGCGGTGCATCGGCACCGCCGGCGAATGGAGGGAAGGGAGAGCAGAAATGGCCGTGGCCGCCCGCTGGGGTTTTGGACGACAGTGCCGTGATGGGGATGGATTTGGGTTGAATTGCCAAGCCGGGAAGTCGGCAGTGTACACGAAGAGGTGATTGGTTCGAGGTGCTATAAATATTGGGAAGGGGATCCATCATAGTAGCGTTTTTATTTTTGTGTCTAAATTTAAAAGAGAAAAATACATTTTTTTTTAAAAAACAACATAAGCCATGCAAAGACATTCGTTTGTAATTTTTTAGAACAATAACTTTAATAGAGAATTGGAGATACATATAGTAATTTCTTTTCATAAGAGCAATTTTACTCACTTTCATGTTGCCAAAGTTGTAAGGGCATCTCCAGTGGACCAGCCTATTTCGAACATAAGATGCATTTGTTTTGGTCGTTTGAGTCGACCTGCGGATAGAAATGAGGTCGTGTCCTTCCCTTGTCCATTTGGATCGGGATGTACCCATTGGCCAGACCAAAAAAATCTATAGGAATTTAAAACTTAATTACATTGGGCAAATAAAGCGATAAAAACATATATATAAATAAACCCTACCTCACTAGGGTATACGCCATTGCTGCCTAATCCTTGTTGGCAAGGTTAATGAAGACTGGCAGCTTCCACGACCATGGCCAGACTGGTGCCAGAGGTGCTACCGTTGGCGTTGGAGGTGGTGGGGTTACTAGAGGTGTGGAAGGTCTCCTCTGCGCTAGCGCACATTCTCGCAGCTGGACAACAAGACCCTCTCACTTGGCCAGGTCCTCCAGCTCGTTGCAAGTGATGGCCAACTCGAGGGCCTCCTCGTAGCTCAGCTCAGACGACTGGGGAAGGAGCTTGACCTCTTGCTTCACCTCCTGCTTCATGGGTGCCTTCGTCAGCGTCCCCTCGTCGTCGCCATCATATTCTTCTCCATGCAAGAACTTGGCGTCGCACAAGAATGTGGCGCGGCATCATGGGTTGAACTCCAACGACCTAAACGTTCCTAGGTGTATGAGTTTGGGGCGAACATAGGGTCGTTCGCGGAACGGACGGGAGGAGGGCCTGCCTAATGCGGATATCATTGTGACGTGCTTGTAATTCTCGTGGCACGGGACGCACTGGCACAAAGTGACAGCCTGCGGGCAGGTTTACATCAGGCCACGACACTGTTGTCCCTGTCTCCACAAATGTCGAGCCTCATTGACGGGGACGTAGTATCTGTTCCGCTCGACGTGATGGCTGCCTCCGCATGAGGATCCCGCCTCGTGGTTATTGCGGCTCTTCCTCCATGACCAGGACTTTTCCATCATACGCGGTCGTTGCATGTGGTGTGAGGAGCAATATTCTCTAGATGCAGAAATGGCCGGAGTGTTGAGGACAATGGCAAGTGCGTACACACGTCTTAAAAAGGATGGGCATGCGCCTGCCATCAATGACGTTGCTGGTCTCCAAGAGGTCGTGGCATTGATGGTGACGCAGATGACCAGCGCCGCCCACCAACACTGACGTGCAGAAGGTGAAGCGGGCGGCGTTAATGGCGGTGCAAAAAACCACAACGCCACCACGAACTAGTATTGTTGTGTAGAATGTGAATGACCATTTGGTTGCTGCCAGGCGGGCCCAAGGTGAAAGAGGGAAAACAAGTGCGCGGTCCATGGCGTGCGCACATACGCATTCCTAGCCTAAACTTGGGTCTGGAATGCATCAATTCACGCACCTCGCTCTATTTGCGCTAGGCCACTGGCTTAGGTTATTGTGTCCTTCTGTCTGTGGGCACCAAAAATCTATCTAGGTCATGCTGTGGAAGATGCCCTAAGTTTAGTCATTATCTCTTAAAAATAGTTTGAGTGTATCTTTAGAGAAACTTATGTTGCCCGACATAAATGTTAGTTTTATGTCAGGCTTCCCTTGAGTAAACTGGCTCCAGATTTTGCATGCGGCGTTGAGTGTTATGTTGTGCGGTGACCCAGCATACCACTGCATGTTGTAGTATACAAGTCGTTGATATGATCTTCCTGAAGGGACTTCTTCACAAACATCACTCCCCTCAGAGTGGTACAACAGAAATATTGCAGGTCATAACACTCGAGATTATATTACAATCATGGTCCTAACAAGTTGGTATTCTCACAGATCCGATGAGAACACCCTAGATACTACTGAAATACTATTACAACTCAACATAAAGATCAAACTGAGCTCAGCAACTTATTTAGGTAAGTTACTATGCTGCTCGGCTCTAAGATGTCTAGGGTAAGACACTACTTCCCCGCCTTATTGTTGTCAGCTCTGTAGACTATTCCGTAGTCCACGCCTTCCACTCCTTCGGACAGATCAGGTTCCTCGTAGATCAGCTCGTAGTCTCCTTCTGGTGGTCCGTCGTTGGCCTCCACTTCATTGTCACAGTCTAGCAAGGGTGTCGAAAGAAAGTGAGTACAAAGGTACTCAGCAAGTTCATAATAGAAAAGGTGTTTGATGCATTAGCTACGACCATTGATCAGGTAATCTCAGGTCAATGCATGTTTCGAAAATATTTCTTCAAAAGGTTTATTTTATTCTGAAAACTATGCCCGCCAGTCTTCACAGGTTGACTAGAACTTCATGGAGTTCCTTTCCTGCCGCGTTCGTAGTTCCCTTCCCGGAACAGGGAGTGACAGCCACAATATTATACACTCTCCAGAGGTGCGTTACTTTTCCCATAAGAGAACTTATCCTTGATACCAACCGAGATGCGTTTATCGTCCACACTTCCTTGGTGTGGGGCCAGGTGTAAGATCCAAGCCAATCACTGCCTTCTCCATGACCCTGCATACCCACCATTTTGTCCATCCGTACATCCTCGATAGACATCTCCCGATCATACGGCTTTACCCCCGATGTACTATGGACAATCCCTCATAGACGGTAGAGCACTCTCATCCACATGGATGGGAATTTAAAAGGATTTCCCAACCTACTAAGGTGTTATCTCAACACCCAGCCCGGCTCTATCAAGTCCGTTGATATGCAGAAGGAAAAAGATACAACTGACTTCCCCAGAGCCATTATAGATCTCATGGTTAACGCGAAATGTACGGCGCTAGAATCACTAGACGACATTGGTGATTAGTCCTATATTAGTAGAACCCTTGCAATGGAACCTCCACCATATCAACACATACCATGGTTCCATTGCCCACCACATAGTCATATTCATAATTGGAAAAGTAACATTTTATTTGCAATGCAGGAATGATAAGTATAGTGCTTTTGCGGGTAAATTGATATAAAATAATCAAGATGATATGAGCAAGGGTGAACTTGCCTGGTGACTACGAGATAATGCAGTTCGATGTGTTGGATGGACCCTGGACCTCGGGTTCTGTAAAGAAGCATCATTGTCCGGAAAGGACAATGTTATAAAATCCAAATGATGCATGCATGAGTGTATTATTTCATGTTGAAACCCTTACCCCGATATAGTTATTAAGATTTAGGTTTGAATTAAATATTTATGCCTTTGGCAGTAATTTATAAATCCTTTCAATCCTTTATCATGGTTTTCTTTTCTAAAAGGAAAAGGATTTAAGAGTAATAGAATTTTCCTTTGGAAAATATTTATTTCAAATAAAGAATTCAAAATAATAGAGTTTTCCTCTTTTCTTGGAATAAAAGAAATTTTGGAATATTAGAATATTTCCTTTTTGGAAAATCTTATATCTTTAAAAGAAAAGACTTGGAATAATAGAATTTAATTTTTAAAATATTTTAATAACAAATATTTGAATTCATTTGGAATTTTCCATGATTTTTATATCAAAGGAAAATTGCAAATTTAAAATTCCAAGTTTATAATTAAATTCAAAAATTCCAAAATTTGAACTTTTGTTATAAATTCCATTTCTTATTTTATTCTGATTAAGAATAATTTTTAATACACTAATCCAATTTTTCTTGAATTTTTAGAGGTATTTACAATTATTAGGAATTTGGTAAAGTCCAAGGGTTATTTAAAAAGTGAAAAGACTAAATTGCCCAAAACGGTTCGGTGGGAACCGACCGAGTCGGCCCACCTCACTCACTCGCCCCTCTCTCTCGCGCAAACCCTAACCCTTGCTGGCGATTCTTGTGGCGATGGCATCGCCGCCATGGTCGCCGCCTTGCTCCGACCGTCTCCGGCGGTTCTAGGGCTCGCCGTTGGTCGCTTTCGACGCAGCACGCGACGGCGCTCATCTTCATCCGCGTCGATCTGGTTTTCCCCTCCTCTGCAGTTCGTGCGCGTTCTCGCCCATGCCAGACGCCAACGAGTTCCTCGATGAGCTCCGACGATCTGCATCTCCTGGACACTCTCGTGCGTTCGCCGCCTTCTACGCTGGCGATGCATGGTTTGGCACCGTCCTAGCCGCGGTTTGGCATCACCGTGGCTGGTCTGTGCCACCGCGCCGCCATGGATGCCTCCATCAACACGCCAAGTAATCCTATCCCCTCTTCTACCTCTCTCTACTCCTTCTGCTCCATCTTCTCGAGCTCTGTCTACTGGATCCGCTCATGTGTATGCTGCTGCTATTGTGCTTGTTGTGCTTGTTGTGCTTGCTGTCTGCTCTGCCTAAGCCTACTGATGCCATGTTCTTGCCTATCGATGTCTACTGGTGCTATGCTTATGCCTATATAATTCTCACTGGTCCACTGTGCTAGGCCTACCCTATTTGTTCATGTCCTTGTGCTGCTCATATGCTTACTGGAGCTTGTTTCATCCTATCCTATCCATTCATGCTTCTTTGCTATGCAAATGCTTGCTAGTGGCCTTGCTGTGGACATAGACTAGCATTGCTAGCACTTATGGTGCCAGTGATGCTCTCATGTGCCTTGTGTATGATCCAATTGATCCACTTTTGGATCATTGCATGCTTGTGGTGCTTTGTTGTGCCTTGTGCTTGTTCTAATTGATTCCATTGATCACAGATGCTAGTGTCTAGTTACTGGTTGATTCTTGGCTAATTGAATGGCTTTCTCTAGCTACTACTGTGACTTATGCTTGCTCTAGTTGATGCTCAAGTGTGTGTTGCTATTGTTTCCCATAGCACATTGGACATGATCCAATGGCTAGGATGCAATTGGTCAAGCTACTGGTTGCATCTCAGTGATGCTATTGCTTGTTAATGCATGGATTACTTTGTATTCATGCCTTGGTGGATTATTTATGGATGAACTGCTTATGCAGTGTTGATTATAAGCATTGTTGTGTATGATTTGATATCTCCATGATCAATTGGAAGATAATTAAAGTCGGAATCCATTTCTGGATGATGATGACTTGTAATTTTGGTTTAATGGATGGATTTGTGGTTGATGTGACCACAGTAGCATTGCTACTGCTTGGTTGCTCTCACTATTGGCTTAATTCTTGTTGACTATTCATCTTTGGTTGCACAGTAGGGAATCATAACTAATATGAATGCCACTGTGTTTGCTTGTGAAGAAATAAAGGTTTAATCTGATGGTTTCTTGACTAGGATCTTACTAGGTGGTCTTTGTAGCTTCTAGCACCTATGTATCCTCTACTGGTTGCTATCTGTGCATCTATACTTGTCTATTTGCACTAGAATGGTATCTAGATGATCTTAGGATCTAGCTGCTCCATGATACGTCCAATTTGCATCACTATTTTATATCATAATTTGCTGTTATTCATTGATATATTTCATATTGGGACACAATACTTATGTTATTTCATCTATTTTGCATGTTTCATGATTATTTGGAGATCGAGCACCGGAGCCGAGATTCTGCTGGAAAAAGCACCGTCGGGATGCGATATTTCGGAAGATCAAGCTGTGGAAGGAAGTTTTACCAAAAATCCTATTTTTCCGGATAACGGAGGAAGCCAGAAGGGGGAGCCAGCTGGACCCAGGGTGGGCCCACACCATAGGGTGGCGCGGCCCATGGCACGGCCGCGCCACCATGTGGTGTGGAGCCCCCTCGGCCTCTTTCGCCTCCTTTTCTTCGCGAAACCCTTCGTCCCGAAGACCTAAGCCACGGAGGAATCCTCACGAAGGGTTACGGCCGCCTCGCGGGGCGGAGAACACCGGAGAGAAAAGAGCTCTCCGGCGGGCAGGAATCCGCCGGGAAATTCCCTCCCGGAGGGGAAATCGATGCCATCGTCACCGCCATCGAGCTGGACATCATCTCCATCACCATCATCATCATCTCCACCATCATCACCGCCATCTCCACCGCTGGACATCGTCACCGCTGTAGCAATTTGGGTTTGATCTTGATTGTTTGATAGGGAAACTCTCCCGATACTGATTTCTACTTGTTGTTTATGCTATTGAGTGAAACCATTGAACCAAGGTCTATGTTCAGATTGTTATTCATCATCATATCACCTCTGATCATGTTCCATATGATGTCTCGTGAGTAGTTCGTTTAGTTCTTGAGGACATGGGTGAAGTCTAATTGTTAGTAGTGAACTATGGTTGAGTAATATTCAATGTTATGATATTTAAGTTGTGGTGTTATTCTTCTAGTGGTGTCGTGTGAACGTCGACTACACGACACTTCACCATTTATGGGCCTAGGGGAATGCATCTTGTACTCGTTTGCCAATTGCGGGGTTGCCGGAGTGACGAAACCTAAACCCCCGTTGGTATATCGATGCGGGAGGGATCGCGAGGATCTCGAGTTTAAGGTTGTGGTTAGATTTATCTTAATTACTTTCTTGTAGTTGCGGATGCTTGCAAGGGGTATAATCACAAGTATGTATTAGTCCTAGGAAGGGCGGTACATTAGCATAGGTTCACCCACACAACACTTATCAAAACAATGAAGATTAATCAAGCTGTATGTAGCGAAAGCACTAGACTAAAATCCCGTGTGTCCTCGAGAACGTTTGGTCATTATAAGTAAACAAACCGGCTTGTCCTTTGTGCTAAAAAGGATTGGGCCACTCGCTGCAATTATTTCTCTCGCATTTTACTTACTCGTACTTTATTCATCTGTTACATCAAAACCCCCGAATACTTGTACGTGAGCATTTACGGTGAATCCTTCATCGAAGCTGCTTGTCAACACCTTCTGCTCCTCGTTGGGATCGACATTCTTACTTATCGAAGATACTACGATACACCCCTATACTTGTGGGTCATCAAGACTATTTTACGGCGCCGTTGCCGAGGAGTGAAGCGCTATTGGTAAGCGGAATTGGTAAGGAAAACCTTTCTTGTTTGTGCTGATTTTATTTCACTTTCTTGCTATAAGTCATTATGGAGAGATCTTCTCTTCAATTTCTATTTGGGAAATCTACTACTACTGCAACGGTAGTGGATGAGGCGCCAGGTGAGGAAGTAATACCATATAAAATACCTACGAAAATTATTGAACATGTTATGGATAACCGCTATGAAGGGGATGGAAGCTGTCCATCCTGGTGATCATTTACTTGTTTTTGCATGAATTATGCGGGTTATTCAAATGTGCAGGTATTGCTATGAATGAAGTTAGGAAGAAACTATTCTCTATATCGCTGTACGGTAAGCGGCGCATTGGTATAAATTGCTGAAGAATGGTGATTCTCTTGATTGGGAGGACATTGTGCCTTTATTTTATTCCAAATTTTATCCTCCAAGTGAAATTCACAAAGATCGGAACCGCATATATAATTTCTGGCCTCATGATGGAGAGAGTATTGCCCAAGCTTGGGGAGATTGAAGTCTTTAATGCTCAAATGCCCCATTCATGAGCTTCCTGGTAATGTTATTATTGATAATTTCTATGCAAGACTTTCTTTTCAAGACAAGACCTTGCTTGGATACTTCTTGTTACTGGATCATTTACACGCAACAAAGAAGAGTTTAAAAGGGACCTTCTTGATCGGATCCAAGAAAATACTTGAAGGTTGGGAGAACGACAAAGATAGAGAATCGGGTATAATTTATGATTATAAATGCATTGAAGCTTTTATGGATCTTGATACATTTCGTAATATGAGTGCTACATATGGTCTTGATTCTCAAGTTCTCTGCAAACCTTTATAAAGCTTTTGCCTCTCATTATGAATTGCCTAAGAAGAATTTTGATAAGTATCATGAACCGTATAAAGATAAAATTGATTCATCTATTAATAAATGTGTTGTAGTTGAAAGCTAGCTGATCATGTTATTCACTGAAGCTTATATTGAAAAAACTCCTTTTCTGCTAAAATGAAAGAGTACTCTGTTATAAATAGTGCGGTTCATAAAAGTGAAAAGAAACCTAGAGAACACGAAGAACAAATAAAAGTTGAACCTCGTTGTTGCCATAGTTAAAGATCTTGTGACTGAAAATGTAGAGGATGGTCATATTATTTTACGTGAAGATGCTTCTAATATTGTTTCACATCCTAATAAACCCAAACAAGCTAGTGTTCCTATGCTATCTGTTAGAATTGGTGATCATTGCTATTATGGTTTATGTGATATTGGTGCAAGTGTTAGTGCTATACCTTATGAGCTTTACACGGAGATTATGCACGAAATTGATTCTTGTGAACTTGAAGATATTGATGTGGTTATTCAGCTGGCTAATAGAGAAACTATTTCTCCAATTGGTATTGTTCGAGATGTGGAAGTTCTATGTGGTAAGATTAAATATCCTGCTGACTTTTTGGTACTTGGTTCAGCTGCTAGTGATTATTGTCCTATCATTTTTGGTAGACCTTTTCTAAATACTTGTGGAGCTATTATAGATTGCAAGAAAGAGAAAATTTTGACTAAATTTGCTTGGTGAATCTTATGAGTTTAACTTCTCTAAATTTACTAAAACCCCTTATAAAGCTGATTTGCCTAGTAATGATTTTAAAATGGAGCGGTGTGCATCTATTGTTCTTGTTCCTAATAATCCTTTGCGGCAACATTTGGAGGATAGCGAGAGTGAAGTTTTTAGGAAAGAAAGAGATGAGCTTGAGGAGATTTTTCTTCGCCAACCTATTCTCAAGCATGATTTACCGGTGGAAGACTTGGGTACAACACCGCCACCAAAGGAAGATCCTGTTTTTGATTTAAAGCCTTTGCTCGATAATCTTAAATATGCTCATATTGATGATAAGAAAATATATCCTGTTATTATTAGTTCTAAGCTTACAGAGTTTGAAGAAGAAAGATTATTGCAAATATTGAAGAAACACCGAGGTGCTATTGGCTACACTCTTGATGACTTGAAGGGGATTTCTCCCTCTATTTGCCAACATGCCATTAATATGGAAGATGATGCGAAGCCGGTTGTTGAACCTCAGCGTCGTCTAATTCCTAAGATGAAGGATGTGGTAAGAAATGAGGTATTACGACTTCTTGAAGCTGGTATTATATATCCTATTGCTGATAGTAGATGGGTTAGTCCTGTGCATTGCGTTCCTAAGAAAGGAGGAATGACTTGTTGTGCCTAATGATAATGATGAGCTCATACCTCAAAGAGTAGTTGTAGGGTATAGAATGTGCATTGATTATCGAAAAGTTAATAAAGTTACTAAGAAAGATCATTATCCTTTACCATTTATTGATCAAATGCTAGAAAGGTTATCTAAAAATACTCATTTTTGCTTTCTTGATGGTTATTACGGGTTTTCACAAATTGCTTGTTAAAGCTAAAGATCAAGAGAAAACCACTTTTACTTGTCCCTATGGAACTTATGCTTATAGGCGTATGCCTTTTGGTTTATGTAATGCTCCTGCTACTTTTCAAAGATGCATGTACTGCTATTTTTCATGGTTTTTGTGAGAGTATTGTGGAAGTATTCATGGATGATTTTTCTGTCTACGGGAATTCTTTTGATAGTTGCTTGCGAAACCTTGATAAAGTTTTGCGAGAGATGTGAAGAAACTAACCTTGTTCTTAATTGGGAGAAATGCCACTTTATGGTTAATGAAGGAATTGTATTGGGACATAAAATTTCCGAGAGAGGTATCGAAGTTGATAGAGCTAAAGTTGAAGCTATTGAGAAGATGCCCTATCCAAGGGATGTTAAAGGTATTCGTAGTGTTCTTGGTCATGCTTTGGGTTTTATAGGAGATTTATTAAAGATTTCTCCAAGATTTCAAAGCCTCTTACTAATCTTCTTCAAAAAGATGTACCTTTTGTTTTTGATGATGATTGTAAGGAAGCTTTTGAAACTCTAAAGAAAGCCTTAACAAGCTGCTCCTATAGTTGAACCTCCTGATTGGAATTTACCTTTTGAAATTATGTGTGATGCTAGTGATTTTCTTGTAGGCGCTGTTCTTGGACAGCGAGTAGATAAAAAATTAAATGTTATTCATTATGCTAGTAAAACTCTTGATGCTGCTCAAAGAAATTATGCTACTACTGAAAAAGAATTGTTAGTTGTAGTCTTTGCTTGTGATAAATTTAGATCTTATATTGTTGATTCAAAAGTTACAATTCATACTGATCATTCTGCAATTAGATACCTTATGACAAAGAAAGATGCTAAGCCGAGGCTTATTAGATGGGTACTTCTTTTGCAAGAATTTGATTTACATATTGTAGATAGGAAAGGTGCTGATAATCCTGTTGCTTGATAATTTGTCTAGATTGGAAAATATTGCTTATGATCCTGTTCCTGTTAATGATAGTTTTCCAAATGAACAATTGGCTGTAATAAAGGTGAGCTCGCGAGACAGGCCTTGGTATGCTGATTATGCTAACTTTATTGTTTCCAAGTACTTGCCTCCAACCTTTTCAGCTCAGCGAGAGGAGGAAATTCTTTTATGACTTGAGGCATTATTTCGGGATGACCCACACTTATATAAAGAAGGAGTGGATGGTATTATGCGAAGGTGTGTTCCCGAATATGAACAACAAGAGATATTGAGTAAATGTCATGGCGGTGCTTATGGAGGACATCACGCCGGAGATAGAACCGCGCAAAAGGTTCTACAATCAGGTTTTTATTGGCCAACTCTCTTCAAAGATGCAAGGAAGTTTATTTTATCTTGTGATGAATGTCAAAGGGTTGGTAATATCTCCGAGACGCAATGAAATGCCTATGAATTATACTCTTGTTATTGAACCGTTTGATTGTTGGGGATTTGACTTCATGGGACCTTTTCCCTCTTCAAAAGGTAACACTCATATACTTGTTGCTGTTGATTATGTTACTAAATGGGTGGAAGCCATACCTACAAAAAGTGATGATGGTGAGACCTCTTTAAAAATGCTTTTAGATGTTATTTTTCCTAGATTTGGAGTACCTAGATATATTATGACTGATGGAGGTTCTCATTTTATTCATGGAGGTTTTAGAAAAACTCTTGCTAAGTATGGTATTAATCATAGAATTGCTTCCGCTTATCACCCTCAAAGTAGTGGTCAAGTAGAATTATCAAATAGAGAAATTAAATCTATCTTACGAGAAGACCGTTAATAAATCTAGAAAGAATTGGGCTAGTAAATTGAAAGACGCACTATGGGCTTATAGAACTGCTTATAAAAACCCCATGGGAATGTCACCTTATAAAATGGTTTACGGAAAAGCTTGTCATTTACCTTTAGAACTAGAACACAAAGCTTATCGAGTTGTTAGAGAATTAAATAAAGATCCTAAACTTGCCGGTGATAAGAGGTTGCTACAATTAAGTTCTCTAGATGAATGGAGAAGTGAAGCTTATGAAAATGCTAAACTCTTTAAAGAAAAAGTTAAAAAATGGCATGATAGAAGGATCATCAAAAGAGAGTTTAATATTGGGGATAAAGTCCTATTGTATCGGTCTCGTCTCAGATTCTTTGCGGGGAAATTACTCTCGAAATGGGAAGGACCATATGTTGTTGAGGAGGTGTATCGTTCGGGAGCAATTAAAATTAGCTCTCTCCAAGGCAATGCTACGCAAGTGGTGAATGGACAAAGACTCAAGCATTATATCTCGGGTGATTCTTATAATGTTGATGTTGATATTATTCGAGTGGAAACACCGGAGGCTTTCATCAAAGGACAAATTGACGAGTCCGCGAGAACTCGACTTTGAATAGGTAACGATGCTTGGTAATGAAAAGTTCGCGATTTACTTTCCGAACATTATTTTTGTTGTTTTTGGAAAATATGAAAAATTACGAGTTCGAAACCGAGTGGAAAGGACGCACGAGGGCGTGCCACCATAGGCCGGCGCGGCCGACTCGGGCCGCGCCGACCTATGGTGCGGCCGCCTCGTCGCCCCTTTCAGACTCTGGTTCGATCCGGTACTTTCCGTTTGATCCGAAAATTTTTATTATAAAATCCCCGGACCCCTGGAGGTCCGTATATCGTTTTCTCGACGTGTTTTGTTTCGAGCTGTTTCGCCGAGGATCTGTTTTCAGTTTAGAAGCACCATGGTCTCTAAGAACAAGGGCAAGGAGCTTCCGGATGAAGATAATCAAGATCGTGAGTGGAGAGAAGAGGACAAGAGCGTCAAGGAAGAAGCAAAGGAGGATGAAGAAGAAGTCGAAGAAGTTCCGCAAGAGCACCCACGCACCACCATTGCAAGCATCGAAGTGGTGACAAACTCGCTCAACGCCAAGAAGAGCGCACGGATTAGGACCGGAGGAGGACTTCCCCGCCATTACCTAGCTCCAAGGACATCCTCTTCAGGCATTCACCATCCTTTCCACAATCTAATCTACAATAATCAAATTGAAAGGACTCCCAAGGCAGCAACTGCCTAGCAATTGGGATATAGATCGTTCTAACAATGCGGGAAAGACGGAGCCCGAAGGCTGAAGGTTGGGGAAATAACTCCAAGAGTTGGGACTCGTCGTCGGACAGACTTCTTAGCCGCGTCGAGCACAATTCGGAGATGATTCGCAACCTCATATACGGGATTGATGAGCTTCGGGAGCTTATTGAGAAGCTTGTCGAGAATTCATCACCACCATCACCAAAGGAGTAATCCATCATCGGTATTGGCATCCCCTTGGTTTGTTCCAAGCTTGGGGAGTGCCGCGGTATCACATTATCATTACCTTTTACTTTTTACTATCAAGTAGTGTCATATCATGAGTAGGGAAGTTATCGTATAAGATGGGTTGCAGTGTGGAAGTATCTCTCCTTTAGGGGCCGATTTCTGTCACTTCGGGGCCTTTGGTTCCGGACAGTGACATGTGCATACAACTTGTAGATACAATCTAAGCAATAATTATGGAGCTTAAATCTAAGATCATGCCACTCGGGCCCTAGTGACAAGCATTAAGCATAACAAGATTGCAGCCACAATAACTTCATAAACTTTGTAGATAGACAATCATAACGTAACAATCCATCGGATCCCGACAAACACAACACCGATTACATCGGATGAATCTCAATCATGTAAGGCAGCTCATGAGATCATTGTATTGAAGTACATGGGGAGAGAATACCAACTAGCTACGGCTAGAACCCGTAGTCCATGGGGGAACTACTCACGAAGCATGATGGAGGCGATGGCGTCGATGGAGATGGCTTCGGGGGCACTTCCCCGTCCGGCAGGGTGCGGAGCAGAGACTTCGTCCCCCGAAACGGAGTTTCGCGATGGCGGCGGCGCCCCGGAGTCTTTACGGAGTTTCGTCAATTGGTACTGCGTTTTTAGGTCGAAAGGGCTTAAATAGGCGAAGAGGCGGCGCGGGAGAGGCGACAGGGTGGCCCCACACCGGGCGGCGCGGCCGGGGTGTGGCCCGCGCGGCCCACCTGTGTGGTGGCCCCTGGCTCTCCTCCGACTCTCCTTCGGTGTTCTGGATGCTTCTGGGAAAAATAGGATCTTGGGCGTTGATTTCATCGAATTCCGAGAATATTGCCCAAACAGCCTGTCTGGAACCAAAAATAGCAGAAAACAGGAACTGGCACTGTGGCATCTTGGTAATAGGTTAGTTCCGGAAAATGCATAAATACATTATAAAGTGCAAGCAAAACATGTAAGTATTGTCATAAAACAAGCATGGAACATCAGAAATTATGGATACGTTGGAGACGTATCACCTACCCCATTGCCATCTTATCCACCTCCTCTGTACCTTCTCCTCTACTCCATCCTCTCCTCCTCCTACTATGCCTTTCTGTCCTCCAACAACTGCATCCTCTCCACCTCCAACTTCTCATTTCGCTCCTCCATCATCACCATCCTCTCCTCATCCTCCTCTCAGGTGCACGTCTCTCCTCCTCCTTCCTCTTCGACGCCCTGCCTCCTCTCCAGCGTTCTCTCCTCCCTCCTCTCCGGCGACCTACTTTCTCTCCCTACTCTTTGACCTCCTTCCTTCGACCTCTACACCGCCTCCTCTCCGGCCTCTTCACCTCCTCCTCTCCGGCCTCTTCTCCTCCTCCTCTTTGGCTTCTTCACATCCTTCTTCGGCCACTGACTCATCTACTCTCCCTCCTCTACGCCCGCCGATAACTCCCCCCTCTCCGGCAACAAAAACAAAAACGAGAAATAAAACGAACACAAAACGAGCAAGAAAATGAGAAAGAAATGTCGCCAGATCCAGATCTAGATTCAAAAATAGATGTGGCGCACCTAGTGCAATAATGGTGGCGCGACACCCATGACACTTAGCAATGGTGTAATAGTAGTGGCGCACCATGGTGTACTATTAATAGCCTTTCTCCTAGTAGTGTTGGTTGCTCCAAAATAAATAAAAACTTCTTACTTCAAGTAGCGGGAGCATTTCCATGGATGCCGACAAATGGTATGGGCACTTTTGAGATTATAATCTCGAAGCCAATTGGATGCTTTGGGACCGCATGTACTAGCAAATGTAAAATTAATTTTGTGGAAGACATGCCATAGTCCCCTTCATTGCAACGCCATCTTAGCAAATTGGGCATCTTCTCGTCGTAGGTTTGAGAAACATGTGGATGGGAGAAACATATAAAATCAACAAGATTGCTTGTAAAAAAAAGGGTTACATAACACAAATAACTGCATTAAAGATTCCCTTAATAAAACTACATGAAAGCTCATTTAGATGGACTACAGAAAAATCACAAGAAATATGTTTCTATCTTACATGAACAATATAAAAAAGAGGTTGGGGTGGTTGATGATATTTTTTATAAAATAAAGGCAAAGGAACACAAGGATATTTGATAAAGACTTTCTTAGGAGGAATATCCATTACATTGAAACCCTTTGGATAGCAGGATCGAGAAATGTGGGATATGCTTGCTAGTGCAAAACAGGAGATTGCAAAACACCGGAAAAAAGTGGTGATGCAAGTTTGGATGGAAACAGGAAAAACAAGAAAAAGAAAGTGTCTCGGTCCTATGAGGCTGACCATAATGCTAGTATCTTAGGTAGTATCATGCATCCTAGGTCCACAAAAATGCTGATATGACATCTATTTAAGGAGGAGAAATATGATTAGATTAACATAGGTGGATACTGTATCATAGCGCACGTTACGAGAAAAGTTAATGCTAAATAGATCTTGTACATAGATTTGTATTGAGATTCTACAAAAAAAAATTTTTTAGAAAACTATGATACTAGTCTATAATACCACATACTATAGAGATAATATTATAGACTAGTATCATATGCATGATACTACTATATGGTAATATGCACTATGACCAGCCTGAGGCTGAGAGTTTTTAAAAAAAGGTTGTAGTAGATGCTCGGATTTTTACGAAATTGAGGCATAAGAATCCAATCCATAAGAATTTTGGTAGAACCATTACTTCCAAGGAAATCCACATTAAACATACCATGGATGAGAATCCTACAAAAAACCTACCAAATTTCTACGGTCCAAATAAGGCCTGAGATCTCTATGAATATCATTCAATCTGAAAGAGGCCCACAAAGTGTTTTTTTTATTAAGCAGCAAGACTCTACTGCACGCCTTTATTAATTAAAGCACACTTACATCATCCACCAACAAAGGTAAAATAAAATTAAGTGGCTCCTCAAACCAAACACCAAACAACTGGTTGACTGGCACACTCCTTTGCCAAACCATGATCTACCTTATTAGAATTTTTAGAACAAAAAGAAAACTCTATTCTACTAAAAGTTGTAGCTTGAATGCTAATATCCTTTTATATTGGAGTTGCTGCTGTAGATGAAAACCCTCCTTCGTTTATTGTCCCTATTGCTTTGAGACAACGCGACTGAACTACCACATTCTTCGCTCCAATTTGGTTTGGGTCGGCTTGCGGTTGGTGGTGGTGGATCTTTTGATCTATCACCGTGATCCGGCGGCGAGATGGAGGTGCTTGGAAGCCGGTGATGGTGTCGCCGGTGGAGGGTTGGTTTCGCCAGCCCGGGATGGTCGCCGACGTGGGGGTCCGACCTGAATAAAGGCGGCGGTCCTAGGGCCTCTCTTGCGTGAAGATGAGGACCTACCGGAGGCCTGGACTCGTGATCTGGCCGGGGGTTGAGTTCCGGAAGGCTCCGCCGATGAGATGTAACGGTGCTTTGCACGGAGTTTCGTTGGATCGGAGTTATTCGGTCGTGCGCACCCATGCTTTTATTCCGACCGATTGGTTTTGGAGGGAGCGGCGCGAAGCTCTTTTTCTGTGTTGACATCAAGTGACTATGGATCCATGATGAAAGTCGGAAGAAGAGAATTTCATGAAGGCCGGAGGGAGGACTAGCTAAGGGAAGTTCAAGTCTCCGCGTTGTTGAGGGACTTGCTTGGTGTTCCGGGCTTCACAACAGCGGTATGAAAGTGGGGGCGACAACACAGGTGAAGTGCAGAGTCCTACCTTTCGGGGTGAAAACCCAAGGTACGGCCTTAATTGGTTGTGTCACGGCAATGACCTTGGTGGAGGCATTGTTTTGAGAGCGGGGACTATCTTCAGGGTGAAAACCTAAGATCTTTGATCGGGCGACGACGGTGTTTGAGCACTTGTTTCCTTCTTGGAGGCGTCGTTTTTGGAGAGTACGTAATTCAGGTGTTGTCTTGGTGGTGGATGTATTGCTGTTGTTAGGCCCGAGATACTGTAGCAGGACTTTTGTTTCTTAGTTTTCTTTTCTTGTTTTTGGCTGTGTGCATCCGTAGTGCCATTAAGGCGGTGCGTTGTTGCAGAGGCTGGGTGTAATTGGTATCTTCTTGATATTAATATATTCCCTTTATCGAAAAAAAAAGCTCCTTTTCTTGTTTCAAGATCAAAAGCCGCATCAACATTGATTGAAACAAATCCCTCTCTCTTCCAGCAGCTTTCCTTTTCTTTCTTCTTTTGATCCATTGCACGGACAAAATTAGTTACGAACACTTGGATTGACATAGTCATCCTGTTTTTTTGAGGGAGATTGACATAGCCATTCTTGATACTGGTTAAACAATCTCACCATGTACCTTTTGGCGTCTAATCCACCATATATACCAAGTTGTAATAATTAAAGTTTGCTTGACGTCACCAACATGTCAGATGGCCCCACTCAGAGGTACCCACTTGTCTTCCCAAATATTAATTTGCTTGAGAGCATCTCCAGTCGCGTCCCCCAAACGATGTCCGGACAAAGCGCCGGATTAGTCGTTTGGGGGACGTCCGGACAAAATTTTCGTTTGGAAAAGATCCCTTTTCTAGCCACGTCCCCCAAACGCGACCTCCAAACAAAAGTAAGTGTAAAATTTGTGTCCGGCGTCCCGGTAGAGACTCTATACACAGGGGATGGGCTAGGGACGCCGGACAACATTTGGAGCACGTCCGGACCGAAGCGGCCTTTGGGGCACGCTGACTGGTCGTTTTTGGCCGGCGTCCCCAAATCCGCTGGGGAGCGGCTTTGGAGACGCTGACTGGAGATGCTCTGACGTCACCAACACACACGTCAGATGGCCCCTTTCTTGAAAGTTTGTAAACTCACAATTATGCTCTGCCAAGTAAAAGAAGAATCTTTCTTTAACTTCGCTTCTAGAATTTTTTCATCGGGATAATATTCGCTTCTCAACACCCTTGCACATAAACTATTTGGTTCTGAAATCAAACGCCAAATCTGTTTTGCAAGCAGCATTGCTTTGAACAGTGAGCGCTAAACATTGTTGACACGTCTATATTTTTTTAATACAAAGTACAGTAACTTTTTAAGATTTAGAAAATGCGGTCTCACCATCTACTACAACCAATTGCATGCATAGGAAACAAAGAAGCCGGCGGCCACGATTGACCGCGTGCGAGGAATTAGTTAGTGAAAGTGCGATTCGCGGCGATCGTCATGGTCGTATCACGGGCAAGATTAGGATTGTGAGTGCGACAAACATTCAGTTTGCGCAAATAGTTTAGCCGGAAGACTGAGATTGGGGCAGCACTAATATTTCTCCTCGTCATTCACGGTCGTCATGCATGATGTGTATACCTCCTGCAAACAACTCCCGTGCAGCTAATGCCCAGCCGGCCTACTTTTTTCAAGTGCTAACTAAAACTAAGCATAGTACTGCGTAGTACAGTATACACGATTAACTCGGAATGATTTGATGGTCTAACTAAAAACCTGATTTTCTGTTGAAGATAGACAATAAACATTGAGTACACAATCATATGAAGAGTATCTGAATACTGAACACGTGGAGCATGCAATTCACAAAGTCGTCATAAGTGTGGCAATATTTTCTTGATACTACTGACATAGTATCTATGCAGTATTAAAGTGTGTTTAGTTATGAATGTATTTAGACACATTTTCATATGTTGATATGCCTATATATATCTAGTAGAAAAAAATGCGACATTTATTTTAAAACGGATATATTAGTGTAAATCTAAATGTTTTGCTCGAAAAATGTTCAAAATTCCGTCGCGAGACGCCAGCCATTGCTCCAATATCCCATTATCCTTGTATGCAGACGTCGCTAGCTACGTGGCTGCTGCTGCCTTTGTCCGCGCCAAATAATTGAGGCTGCTAAGGTACGAGTATTGACTTGCCTGCTGCATTCCCTAGTCAACGCTGCATACATAGGTTAGAGTACTTGGCCGGCAGAGATAACAACAGTACTAGAAATCGGTTAGGCCATCAGGAACGGAATGCAACGTGACAGCGCCGTCTGAACGGAATGATTTGGCGATTGCAGGGCGAACCGGGGAACCATGTATCTTCTCACAAGTCGTTGTTCCTGGGGTCCCATAGGGGATAATAATCCAACCTACGGCTGATGCGGCCTGATCCCAGGAAAGCGACACGGAGACTGGGAGGAAGAATCCGGCGAGCCGTGGAAGATTGGGAAAATGAGGCAAACTGGACGGAGAAACCTCGGAAAGACGAGACCGTTCAACGGTCTCATGGTGAGGCCAATGCCTTTTCTTTATCTTGATACCTCACTCCCACGTCTCAACTGATCAATTATACGCTCGATCAGTTCCACAAAAGTTGTAATATCCAAGAGATTTCTTAGAATGCTACAACTTCACATGATTTTCAGCCAACATGATACATAGCTAAACTTCAATGACTTAGGATGTCATTCACTAAATGAGCAGACAACCTTCACCCGTTTTGCTATACCACTGTAAGAGCATCTCCAGTCGCGTCACCAAGCCGTCACGCAGGGATTTGAGGCGCGCCGGACAAAAACGTTCCCGGCCGCGCGCCCTAGCCCTTTTGTCCGGCGCGCCCGATCCGATGTCCGGCGTCCCGAGCCCGTCCCCGTCCCACGAGGACGCACGGGCACGTCGGACACAACGAAATGAGAGGCGAGGAGGCGCGGGGCCGACCCGTCGGCGGCTCGGACGCTCAACCGCCACATACGTAGCGACGGTGCGGTTGACGAGAAGCGGAACCGTCGCATTGGCAACCGCGTCGATGACGCGCCAACCCCGCCGGAATGAAGCGCCGACTCCTCGGAAGAGCAACCGCTGCTCTCTTCGACTTCTGCGCCGCCGTTCATCCGCGCTCAATAAGACCCGTACGTACGCCATCATTCATCCAAGCCTCCATCCGACACCTCCAGCGACGATGAGCTACATCTCCCGGCTCCCGTCCGACACCTCCAGCGAGGAAAGCCTGGCTGGCCGGCGCCATTGGTGGGACAAAGCCGGGACGCCGAGCAGCGGCGACGATTCCCCGCCGCCGGTTGACGGCGAGGAGGAATGGCTGGGCTGGGAGGAGGAGGAAGAAGAGAGCGAGGCCGCGGCGGCGGCGGTGGCCCGTGCGAAGGCGAGCGGCCAAGGCGAGAGGCTGCCAAGGCCAAGGCCGCCAAGGCCAAGGCCAAGGCCAAGGCCAAGGCGCAGCCGACGAGCACCGGCGGCGACGACGCGTCGAGCGCCGACACCGCCTCTTCGGAAGAGGTGACGAGCGGGAAGCGCCACCGCGATGACGACGACGAGGCGGGGCCATCAGCGAAGAAGAAGAAGTAGATAGTTTATATGTATTTAATTATATTTTTTCGAAGTTTTATATATAATTTGTTTATGTTCAACCGATTTGAATATTATTAAATAGTTTCTTTCTAGCCAAAAAAAATACTTTTAATGTTTGGGGGCGGCGTTTGGGGGACGCGGCTGGGGAGCGACGTCCCCCAAACGCGGCACGAACAAAACACGTCCCCCAAACGCTCGATCCGGCGCGGTTTGGGGGACGGTTTGGGGGACGCGACTGGAGATGCTCTAAGATATCGAGATATCCCTCCCTCTTAGAAAAACTCGCTTTCCTCTTCATGTCAACAAGCTCATGCAGTCCTCGAGCTCTTGCTGGTGGTGCTGCAGATCCTGATTTGGGAGCGTCTAGTTCAAACCAAATTTCTCAAAAACCACACAATAATATGTAAAACAAAATGAAATCAAGATGGATATTAAAGCTTGGAGATCACAAACTGCATAGCAGGAGCCCAAGCCAGAAAATAACAAATATATAGGTATTACAGGGAAGTTCCAAGGACCTGAGTTGCTCCATAACACACTACACGGAATTGGTTTTTGACAAAGGACGTCCCAAAACTTGCACTTATCTGTAAGAACAAACAGAATAAAGAAACAAGTGTCTACAAACTCCAAACAAACTACACAAGAGAGGCTATGGCTTGAGAAAATAAACCGAAAATTCATTGTGCTTTCTTCGATTCTAGATTGTGAAAACTCGGTGGCAACATCCAATGCATGCACAAGTTGCATAAGTAATCTGGTGCTGCTGGTATTATATGATGGAAGATCGGCGATTGTATATTTTCATAACGCTTATAGATTGATCGGGCGCAGTTTACCGTAACCAACATTCCTCAAGGATCTCTTGTGCGTCATCTTCATCTTTCATACGCGCACAACGGTGTGTCTTGGTTGCACTCTAGCTTTGTCTGACATTGCAAATTTCGTTATAGCTTCCAATATCTGCACCAAGACATCAAGGATGTGTTCGGTTCTAGAACGGCGTGAGACGAAATGGAATGATTCCGTTCTAGAGGAATGAAATGGTTCCGTCCCCGCGTTCGGTTTGGACAAAAAGGAGGAACAAAATGGTACTTTTTTTGTTCGGTTGAATGAATTGGAGAGCAGAACAGAATGTGGTTAAACTAAACTTTTGTTTCAAAATCGTAATTAACAATGGAAAATAGCCTTTTAAATCTCAAAATCGTAACTAACAGCGCCTAATGGCCTTTTTAATCTTAAAATCATCATTAATATATTTTTTGTTCGGTTGGAGGAATTTGAAGAGTAGAACAAAATGAGGTTAAAGTTTAATCTTTTATCTCAAAATCGTAATTAATAGTGGCATATGCCTTTTTTAATCTGAAAATCTTAATTAACAATGGCTAATTATTTTTCGGCCGGATTAGTGGAATGCTTCGTAATTAATAGCGGCTAACTAACAGCCGTTCCACCATATTCCACCGATTCGATGGAATGGGTGCATTTCGCATACGAGGAGAATATTCCCTTTCGAGGAACCACTCTGTTCTGTTCCATTTCACAACCGAACACAAGAATTGGTTTTAGGTGCGGAACGGTTCTGTTCCATTCCACTCGGTTCTGGAACCGAACACACCCCAAGCTAGCAAGAACAAGTTTTGCTAGCAAAGAACGTATGTGTGATAGTAGTTTATGTTTTCCCCAATCATAGAAATTTAAAAGGTAACCATGGCTTGCAATTTCAGGAAAACAAATCGATAAGACAAAAATAAGAATCCTTTTTTTGAAACGGAGGCAAAATATTTGCCTCATCTATTAATTAAGAAGAGAGTAGCCAATTTTTAGGAGAAAATCGAACGAAAACCTACAACAAAGGGGCCAAGTTCACCCAAACCACACACCCACACATAGGCAAGCCTAACAAGGACCCGAAACAACAGGGCCACACCAACTCTAGCCAACACAAGGAACCACAAGGCGACACCAACGAACTCCAAACATGACACTCGAACACCACGCCGACAAAGACATGCCATGCCATTGGGGGCAGCCATCAATTAACTACAGATCCAGGGTAGGCAGCAACAAAGTTGGAGAGGAAATCGCAAACCTCTCTAGCGACGACAGCTCCGGGCACCTGCCCGTTGACAACAGTCGTGATTTAGCAACCCATCACCAGTAGGAGCCATATTCCTGCTGGACTCAGGCGAGAGAGAGAGAGAGAGAGAGAGAGAGAGAGAGAGAGAGAGAGAGAGAGAGAGAGAGAGAGAGAGAGAGAGAGAGAGAGAGAGAGAGAGAGAGAGAGAGAGAGAGAGAGAGAGAGACTGCATCGTCAACAAACTATTCTTTTCAAAGCCAAGTGCCTGACTCAGTGGAGAAGCCACGGCCGAGATCTCGTGTGAGTCGGACCTCACTTCTTCGATAAAAGGAGGCATAACCACACCACCACACAACTCCAGGAGCTCGGGCACCACAAATGAATTCCCACACAACTCATGTAGCTCCGACGTGATCTGCAGAACTGGAGCCAAGATCCCATCCATGTGCTCGCTCAATAGGCTGCGGCGATAGGCATGGACTGCCACAAGGAGAGAAACAACTATAGAGATGTTCTTCCTCAACCACTGATGACTTCTGCTCGGTGGAGCCAAGCGGAAACAAAGTAGAACATGCCTCCGTCGGCTCCAAAGAAACACCAACGCATACCAACAACAACTTGAGACTTGCCACCTCTTCACGAAGCGGGCGAGACGCCTCCTCGACGCGGTTAGCAACCAACTAAGCAAGCTCCAAGCGCACCAAGGTAAACTGGCACCGAAGGCGAGAGTCAAAACCGGCGTTGGAAATGAACTCCTCGGAACACCTTGGAGCGGGGCTTGACGGCGCGCAGCACACGAGTCAAAAGAAGAATCTTAAAGTTAGAAGCAGATCACTTAAATCATTTGTTTTGACGCATGAATGTAGACGTGAGAGGAGAGCTAACACATCTGGCTGGATAGGAGTTACTGTAAAAATTTCCAAAATATCATCTAACTCATGATAGAGCAAAGCTGATTTAAACAAGATATGTTATTAGAAGAATGTAAATGAAACAACATAAATTTAGTACTTGCCTCATATGTTCATTCCCGATTTCAACAAGACGAACATAATATAGCATGAAGCAGATACAACAGGATTTTTTCAGCCACTTAATGCAATAACAACACACCCATCACTCGCTACTGAAAGAAGTCATGTAACTTTTATTTTAAGCAACTTTGATCTAAACATGGAACCTCATAACACAATGGATTAAACACATCTAACCCCACCCTTGGCCCTTGGGTGCAGATAAGAAACAGATTTACATTGTCAGCTGAACATCACAATATCGTACGTTCTAAACTGACTGGTTATCGTAAGCGAATGAATGAAATACTCTGAAGGACAAGAGAACATGACTACAGCCTACAGGAGAAGAACCCCACCCGCCGCCCGGCCAGTTGTCGCTCGCCTGCAGGCCAACGTTCAGCCGATGAAGGCCCGCGCCATGGACCTTGCTGTCGGCTGTTGCCCAGGCCCGCGCCACGCCGGCCGGACAGAGGTGCAGCCTGCAGGGGCGGATCACCGGCGAGTCCTCCAATTCTCTCACGCCGCTGCTACAGTTCCTTTCTGGCCTCCTTCGCTTTGAGACAACAACGAGCGGTTCCACACCCAGCCAGCCAGCCCAATAGGAAACGCAACACGGCCCAACAGCTATTTTAGGGTTTTTTCTTTCCTTTTTTCTCGTAATCAAACGAGCCAGTCCAAAATACATATGCTCGTACTCGAGAAATCGCCCACAAATGAGGTAGGGCGGCCGCCCGGCCTCGCCCTACCGAGAACCTCGGAGTACCTACTGTACCGGTACAGTAATTAGGTTGTTTTATCGTTCAATTGCATCCTATGGTGATCTGAAACAAGGTGAAAATTTGATTTTTTTTCTTTCTTTTGTGTAACAAAATGCAATCACGGTGAACCGCCGTGCGCGATTGCTCCGAGGAGGGATAGGTATCCGACACCTCGGTGACGGAGGGAAACATGAGCGAAGGAACACGGGACGACCGGCGATCCCCCCCCCTCCTCCCTCGCGTCGGCAGTGGAGGGCACTGCATCGGTGCCTAGGTCCGTGGCGTGAACGCTGTACTCGCAGGTGCTGATGTTCGATGCACTTAGCTGGTACCCAGAGGCGCTCTGCGGGGTGGCGCGGGTCAGCTGCCGCGTGCGCGCCGTGGCAGAGCGGGTGCTCTGGCGCGAGCTTTGCGTCTCAAGGACGCCGGGAATGGTGTTCGCCTCACGATGCTGGGTCTTTCTCCACCCCCATGTCCCGGTTCTCCAAGACATCCGACCGGAGCTTCCTGTCGCAGCGCCCCGGCGCAGACGTGCGGCTCACCCTTGCCAAGGTCCAGGAGGGCGTTTTGGTTGCCCAATTCATTGAGAAGGTGGTCGCGCAAATTTAATCTCTCATGGACCAAGCAACACCAAGAGGCCACCGCACCAGAAGCTACCCTAGCCCCTGTAGCCATGCTAAGATCGTCCTTTGCTCTTCTAGACCAGCCCTACCCAACCAATTGAGCCATGGTGGCCTCCTTCTATAGCTCGATCACCGTCCGTAAGTTCGTGGATGTGGCGAGCTAACTAGGACGACAACGTCCGATTCGTTGCATCAAGAGCATCATAGCCACCTAATAAGCCGACACATATTATCTAAGATCCCTGTAATCCTTCCATTGCTGGACCTTGGATGTTGAGCGTCATCTCCCTCGTGCGACGCCCGACGCAACAAGAATATTCGATCAGGTTAGGTGTTGTCGGCATCGTCTCAACCCGTGCCCCTCATGTGTGTTTCCTGTCTCGAGGAAGAAGACAACGTCCAAAGGATGAAGAAGTGATGAGAAATGACAAGTGGGCCCCTTGTTGATACGCGCATTTTTATCATCATAATAGCAACATATATGATCAGTTTAGAATGATGTTTCCATTAATACACCATTAATTATGCATTTTATATGATTTATGGGACTTTTGTACAAAGTCCGCTTCATTGGTATTTGATTTCTTGAAGGCAAAAAACCCCTTTTTTGTATTTTGTTGTTTCAAGGACCTTTTGGTATCAAAAAATTTAAGAAAAAATACCGTCGAAGTTTTTCATCAGGAAAAGGACTGTGGTCAAACAAACCACGCGAGAAGATCCACGAAGGCCAAAAGCGCCTAGGTGGCGCGACCTCCTTACTGGGCCAGCTACCCAAACCCATTTGGGCCTCGAGCGTCGTCTCGAATCTTCCTTTTTACATATGCCTCCATTTCGAAAACAAACATAGCTAGTCACCACTATCATCTCTTTTCTCAATTAATGATATGTCATGTCATTAAAATACTTAGTTAGTATTGCATGTTGTTGATGTTACTACCTAAGTTACTTCCACTGTAAATAGTCTTAAAATAATGCTTATTCGTTAACCAATTATGTGTTACTTGGTGTATGTGAAATGATCCGGTTGTATTTCCGTTGCTGTCATGTTGCTTTCGCAATCGATTTTCTAGAGTAATGAATGGACAATGTCATCTTTAGTGGGGTCAGTGTAATGCATGGACGTCCTTTATCCTACCCTGCATTGATTAACATATGATAGGTCGATGCAATCATTTCTTCTAACCTAGCAAAGAATTACTTCATAAAAAATCTTTGTATGTAACCTGGGAGTTTCTTCTTTAATGAAATTCAGAATATATTTTATCATGCTCATAATGTATGCTGAGATTTTTTTTCTCAGCGAAGACTTTGCTGAGTCTCATGTAGGAAACACTCAGCTCGATCAGTTTACGCGCAGTGGAACATGACCGAACGGTCACGCGCTCCCGTGTCGTCCGCCAGGGCGACACCGGGGCGGAACCCTAGCCACTGCCAAGAGCTCATCCGGGCGGCTTCCTTTTGCCACTACTGTCGGCGTTGGCCGCAGCGGTGGCAGTTCCCGATGCCGAAGGTGCTGGGAGCGGAGAATGCGGCGGTGACTTCACAAGGGCGGCACGAGCAACTTATGTGGAGGCGACTGCATGGGTGGTTGGTGCGGCACCCCCAGCCAGGCAGTGGCAACTTTCCCCGGGTGGCATTCATGGGGCTGATGCGGGTGGAGGTGGCTGGCCACGGGTCTAGGATCCCGCCTAGATCCGCCGTTGGCTACGGCGGCGTGGTTGGGGGTAGCACAGAACCGATCTGTGCCATAAAGGTAGTGTGGCCCTGATGAGCTTCGAGCGCTAAGTCATCGATGTTGGCATCCTTGATATGGTTGGAGATATTCGCTAATTGGCACATGGCCCCACTGGATATCTAGATCGGAATCGATTCGGTCGTGCACACCCTTATCTTCAGCCAATGAGGATTTCATGAGGGCATGGCGCCAAACTTCGCTTGCTTGTTGGTGCCATAGGATATGTCTAAGTATAGATTTCCATGGTATTGCCAGAGGTGGAGAAAGTCATGGTGACTGTGATCGGAGGTTTGTAATGAGAAAGAGGTGTATTGCATGTGAATAAGACTTGCGGAATAGGTTCTTCATGTGTGTCGGGTGTTTGGTGACTTGCATCATCGACCTTGGAAAAAGAGGATGGCAGCACATGTGGACTGCATTTTTTGTGGTTCTCCTCGAGTACCGAGTCACAATTTCTAGGGTGAAATCCCAAGGTCTGACATTCGTTGATTGTACCTGGCAATGACCTTATTGGAAGCATTGTTTTGTGAACTCGTATTTCTCCAGGGTGAAAACCCCAGATCTTCAATTGGGCGACGACAACTCTTGTGCATTATTTCTTTCTTGGAGGCGTTGCTTTTGGAGAACTTCTTATGTTGTCCAGGTTTTGTTTCTTCAGTGGTGGTTACAGTGCTGTGGTTGGGAGTGTTTTATTACCGCGCCAGTGTCATTGTTTTATATTTCTATTTTTATTTTTTTATTGGTTGTATGTATTCTTGATGTTTTTAAACATCTTGTCGGTGCAGTGGCTTGGTGCAATTGGTATCTTTTCCATATCAATTTATTTCCTTTATAAAGAAAAGAAACACTCGGCAAACCTAGGTGCCACGTGGCACCGCCGTCTCCATCCATCCTTTTTTTTTTCTTCCGAGTACCCAAATTTAGCATGCTTGTGTACCCGTGAAGAACATATGTAGAGCTATCAGTTATATATAGAGTTGTCCATATAAATATGGTTGTAGCATCAATAAATGATGATATGAGATGGAATGAAACACAAATCAGTACAACTAAGCTGATATTGTGGGATGGAATGAAAAAAAATGATTACAACTAAGTTGATATTGTGGGATGAAAGCCCACTCACTAATGGCGTGTTTGGTACCACGCAACCCCTCTAACCTGGCCCGGGGGAGACAAAAATGGGTCATTTAGATTTCTAGGCTCCCCCGCGTTGTGGCCATCACGAGTTTTAAAGCACCCTCTGACATGCCCCGAGAGGAATGCCTGAATCGGTTGTGTTTGTGTTGTTTGAGTGAAAATCGCACGCGCTCGTGCAACGGTTGCACTTGCGGAGAAGTGCAGGAGACGCATCATGAATTTACTCCCGTGAATGCACTCCACTCTAGTCAATGTTCTCTCTCTCCCTGACTGAAACTACAGTGTGACAACCCGGTAATCAAATTGGAAACATTTATTTGTCTAAGTAATCTCTTGTAAATATTGGATCATATATATTATCACATCTAGTACTACTAAGACCGAAGCCTAGAAACCACCTCTTGTTTCATTCAAACCTACAACTACACCATTTTAGTTTACTTTTATATTTAGTTTAATTTAACTTGTTTTATTATTGTTTTTATTCACAACAACTTTAAACATTCTGGTTGATTACAGTAGTTTCGTACCAACCTATTAAATAGGCTATTTTCAAACCACGATTTGGACGTGAACGTGGCTACACTAACAACATAGCTGCAGGGTAGTGTAGTGTCCATTCTGCAAAACTGACATGGGATCGATCTTTTATTAAATGATTGTTGATGTTAAATATTGCAATAACTAACTATGTGTTGGTGCTGGAAATCCATTCATCAAACAAGGCACTGTTACCAGGGAGCAAAGAGCTTGGTCATTGCTGGCGCGTGACGGGGCTTGATGGAATGTTGATTCTTCCCCGGCAACGGTGCCAGAAAAGTAGCTGCTTGTGACGGTAAAGCACACGTCCGTTGGGAACCCCAAGAGGAAGGTATGATGCGTACAGCAGCGAGTTTTCCCTCAGTAAGAAACCAAGGTTTTCGAACCAGTAGGAGATGAAGGTCACGTGAAGGTTGTTGGTGAAGAAGTGTAGTGCGACGCAACACCAGGGATTCCAGCGCCAACGTGGAAACTGCACAACACAATCAAAATACTTTTCCCCAACTTAACAGTGAGGTTGTCAATCTCACCGGCTTGCTGAAAACAAAGGATTAAACGTATGGTGTGGAAAAGGATGTTTGCTTGCAGAAAACAACAGAGAACAATGATTGCAGTAGGGTGTATTTCAGATGTAAAAGAATGGACCGGGGTCCACAGTTCACTAGTGGTGTCTCTCCAATAAGATAAATAACATGTTGGGTGAACAAATTACAGTTGGGCAATTGACAAATAGAGAGGGCATAACAATGCACATACATATGATGATGACTACTATGAGATTTACTTAGGGCATTACCACAAAGAACATAGACCGCCATCCAGCATGCATCTATGCCTAAAAAGTCCACCTTCGGGTTAGCATCCGCACCCCTTCCAGTATTAAGTTGTAAACAACAGAAAATTGCATTAAGTACTGTGCGTAATGTAAACAATACAAATAGCCTTAGACAAAGCATTGATGTTTTATCCCTAGTGGAAACAGCACATCCACAACCTTAGAACTTTCTGTCACTGTCCCAGATTCAATGGAGGCATGAACCCACTATCTAACATAAATACTCCCTCTTGGAGTTACAAGTATCAACTTGGCCAGAGCCTCTACTAGCAACGGAGAGCATGCAAGATCATAAACAACATATATGATAGATCAATAATCAACTTGACATAGTATTCCATATTCATCGGATCCCAACAAACACAACATGTAGCTATACAAATAGATGATCTTGATCATGATAGGCAGCTCACAAGATCTAAACATGATGGCATAATAGGAGAAGACAACCATCTAGCTACTGCTATGGACCCATAGTCCAAGGATGAACTACTCACGCATCAGTCCGGAGGCGGGCATGGTGATGTAGAGCCCTCCGGTGATGATTCCCCTCTCCGGCAGGGTGCCGTAGGTGATCTTCAGAACCCCCCGAGATGGGTTTGACGGCGGCGGCGTCTCTGGAACTTTCCTCGTATTTTGGCTCTCGGTACTAGGGTTTTCCGATACGAAGGAATATATAGGCCAAGAGGCAGCGTCGGGGGAGCCAGGGGGTGGGCTCCCCACACCTGGGCGTGCCAGGGGGCCTGGCCGCGCCGTCCTATGGGGTGGCCCCCCTGCTGGCCGTCTCCGACTCTTCTTCGATGTTCTGGAACCCTCCGTGGAAAATAGGGCCGTGGGCTTTTGTTTCGTCTAATTCCAAGAATATTTCCTGTGTAGGATTTCCGAAACCAAAAACAGCAGAAAACATGAACTGGCGCTTCGGCATCTTGTTAATAGGTTAGTCCCGGAAAATGCATAAAAATGATATAAAGTATGAATAAAACATGTAGGTATTGTCATAAAACTAGCATGGAACATAAGAAATTATAGATACGTTGGAGACGTATCAAGCATCCCCAAGCTTAGTTCCTACTCGCCCTCGAGTAGGTAAACGATAAAAAGAATAATTTCTGAAGTGACATGCTACCAACATGATCTTGATCAATACTATTGTAAAGCATATGAGATGAATGAAGTGACTCAAAGCAATGGTCTATAGTTTGCAAACAAATAGATAATGACTAAACAACGAAATCATATAGCAAAGACTTTTCATTAATAGTACTTTGAAGACAAGCATAAAAAAGTCTTGCATAAGAGTTAACTCATAAAGCGATAGATTCTTAATAGAAGGTTTTGAAGCAACACAAAGGAAGATTTAAGTTTCAGCAGTTGCTTTCAACTTTCAACATGTATATCTCATGGATAATTGTCAACACAAAGTAATATGATGAGTGCAATAAGCAAGCATGTCAGAATCAATGCACACAGTTGACACAAGTGTTTGCTTCTAAGATAGAAGGAACTAGGTAAACTGACTGAACATAAAGTAAAAGAAAGGCCCTTCGCAGAGGGAAGCAGGGATTAAATCATGTGCTAGAGCTTTTCAAGTTTTGAAATCATATAGAGAGCATAAAAGTAAAGTTTTGAGAGGTGTTTGTTGTTGTCAACGAATGGTAGTGGGCACTCTAACCCCCTTGTCAAACGAGACTTTCAAAGAGCGGCTCCCATGAAGGACGTTATCTCTACCAGCAAGGTAGATCATCCCTCTTCTCTTTTGTTTACACATGTACTTTAGTTTTATTTATGGATGACACTCCTCCCAACCTTTTTCTTTCACAATCCATGGCTAACCGAATCCTCGGGTGCCTTCCAACATTTCACATACCATGGAGGAGTGTCTATTTGCAAAATTAAGTTGCTTACTGATGAATCGAGGGCAAAACATGTGAAGAGAATTATTAATGAAAGTTAATTAATTGGGGTTGGGAACCCCGTTGCCAGCTCTTTTTGCAAAATTATTGGATAAGCGGATGTGCCACTAGTCCATTGGTGAAAGTCTACCCAACAAGATTGAAAGATAAAACACCACATACTTCCTCATGAGCTATAAAACATTGACACAAATAAGAGATAATAACTTTTGAATTGTTTAAAGGTAGCACATGAAGTATTTACTTGGAATGGCAGAAAAAATACCACATAGTAGGTAGTTATGGTGGACACAAATGGCATAGGTTTTGGCTCAAGGTTTTGGATGCACGAGAAGCATTCCCTCTCAGTACAAGGCTTTGGCTAGCAAGGTTGTTTGAAGCAAACACAAGTATAAACCGACACAGCAAAACTTACATAAGAACATATTGCAAGCATTATAAGACTCTACACTGTCTTTCTTGTTGCTCAAACACTTTTACCAGAAAATATCTAGACCTTAGAGAGACCAATCATGCAAACCAAATTTCAACAAGCTCTACGGTAGTTCTCCACTAATAGGTTTAAACTGCATGATGCAAGAGCTTAAACATGATCTACTTGAGAGCTCAAAATAATTGCCAAGTATCAAATTATTCAAGACAGTATACCAATTACCACATGAAGTATTTTCTGTTTCCAACCAAATAGCAATAAATGCAGCGACTTTCAGCTTTTGCCATGAACAATAAAAGTAAAACGAAGAACACCGGTGTTCATATGAAACAGCGGAGCGTGTATTTCTCCCACACAAGCATGTTAGGATCCGATTTATTCAAACACAAATAAAAATAAAAGCACACAGACGCTCCAAGTAAAGCACATAAGATGTGACGGAATAAAAATATAGTTTCACTAGAGGTGACCTGATAAGTTGTTGATGAAGAAGGGGATGCCTGGGCATCCCCAAGCTTAGATGCTTGAGTCTTCTTGAAATATGCAGGGATGAACCACGGGGGCATCCCCAAGCTTAGACTTTTCGCTCTTCTTGATCATATTATATCATCCTCCTCTCTTGATCCTTGAAAACTTCCTTCACACCAAACTCAAAACAATCTCATTAGAGGGTTAGTGCATAATCAAAAATTCACATGTTCAGGAAGGACACAATCATCCCCAACACTTCTGGACATTACCCAAGGCTACTGAAATTTAATGGAGCAAAGAAATCCACTCAAACACAGTAAAAGAGGCAATGCGAAATAAAAGGCAGAATCTGTCAACACAGAACAGTCCGTAAAGACGAATTTTTTCGAGGCACTTAACATGCTCATATGAAAAAGCTCAAATTTAATGAAAGTTGCGTACATATCTGACGATTACTCATGAATTTTTTCAACATTTTACGAATTTCCTACAGGGAGAACAACTCAAATTAGTGACAGCTAAAAATCTGTTCCTGCGCAGAAATCCAAATCTAGTATCAACTTTCTATCAAAGACTTTACTTGGCACAACAATGCAATAAAGTAAATATACAAAGGTATTGCTACAGTAGTAACAAGCACCTTGACTCAAATATAAAACAAAAATTGCTGTAATAAAACAATGGGTTGTCTCCCATAAGCGCTTTTCTTTAACGCCTTTCAGCTAGGCGCAGAAAGTGGAAATCAAATAACATCAAGAGAAGAAGCATCAACATTATTACCACGGGCTTTATGCCTACCCCTCTTACTCTTATTCTTACTCTTTGGTCTAGGGAATACATGACCGCATCTGGGTGTAGAGGTAAATTTAGAGTGCCTTTCCCCACATCTATGGTTGCTCCCAAGAGTTTCAGCAGGGATCTTCCAAGTGTGATTTGTCCTGTCCCTACACATTCAATAACGAGATAATCAGTGGATACCGTTCTTCCAAGAAAGGTTGTGAAAACACCTTCAGCTATCCCCTTAGGAATTATAACAGAGTTATCAGTAAGAGTTATTCCTTCTCCACCTTCAGTAAGTCCCCAAAGTGTCAAAGATTCATAAATACTTTTAGGCATAAGGCAAAACTCAGACATAATATCACAACGGGCATAAAAAATTTCACCACAAATAGTAACCTTAATAGTAGGGACCCACATTGAAGGTTCAAAGTTTACTAGAACATAATCATAATATTCACGAATCTGATTATACCCTTCTTTTAAACAAGATATATTTGTCTCGAGAGTGTTTAATCTATTATGAATACTAGCAAGAGATGAATCAAACTTATTAGCTGAGCTAGATGATGCAACCAATTTTTTCATGGCATTAAAAGCTTGATCCTCATCGCAATGAAGGAAATCTCCTCCCACTACAGCATCCAAGGCATATCTATAGCGAAGAGTAAGCCCAAAATAAAAGTTACTAAGAAGCCTGCTTAGAGTCATTTTAGGTTCTGTTTTACTATAAGAATAAAAAATTCTAGACCGAGCTTCTTTAAAACTCTCCTCATCCCCTTGTTTAAAAGTAAAGATCAGTTCCTCAGGTGATAGAGTAACAAGTATAGGACTAGACATGATAAATAAATTAAATGCAAGTAACTATTTTTTGTGTGTTTTTGATATAAGGAAAGCAAACAAGACAGAAAATAAAATAAAGCAAGACAATAAACAAAGTAAAGAGATTGGGTGTGAGAGACTCCCCTTGCAGCGTGTCTTGATCTCCCCGGCAACGGCGCTAGAAAAGTAGCTGCTTGCGCATGACGGGGCTTGCAACGGCGCCAGAAAGTAGCTGCTTGTGACGGTAAAGCACACGTACGTTGGGAACCCCAAGAGGAAGGTATGATGCGTACAGCAGCGAGTTTTCCCTCAGTAAGAAACCAAGGTTATCGAACCAGTAGGAGATGAAGGCCACGTGAAGGTTGTTGGTGAAGGAGTGTAGTGCGGCGCAACATCAGGGATTCCGGCGCCAACGTGGAACCTGCACAACACAATCAAGATACTTTGCCCCAACTTAACAGTGAGGTTGTCAATCTCACCGGCTTGCTGAAAACAAAGGATTAAACGTATGGTGTGGAAGATGATGTTTGCTTGCAGAAAACAACAGAGAAAAATGATTGCAGTAGGTTGTATTTCAGATGTAAAAGAATGGACCGGGGTCCACAGTTCACTAGTGGTGTCTCTCCAATAAGATACATAACATGTTGGGTGAACAAATTACAGTTGGGCAAATGACAAATAAAGAGAGGGCATAACAATGCACATACATATCATGATGACTACTATGAGATTTACTTAGGGCATTACGACAAAGAACATAGACCGCCATCCAGCATGCATCTATGCCTAAAAAGTCCACCTTCGGGTTAGCATCCGCACCCCTTCCAGTATTAAGTTGCAAACAATAGAAAATTGCATTAAGTACTGTGTGTAACGTAAACAATACAAATATCCTTAGACAAAGCATTGATGTTTTATCCCTAGTGGCAACAGCACATCCACAACCTTAGAACTTTATGTCACTGTCTCAGATTCAATGGAGGCATGAACCCACTATCTAGCATAAATACTCCCTCTTGGAGTTACAAGTATCAACTTGGCCAGAGCCTCTACTAGCAACGGAGAGCATGCAAGATCATAAACAATACATATATGATAGATCAATAATCAACTTGACATAGTATTCCATATTCATCGGATCCCAACAAACACAACATGTAGCATTACAAATAGATGATCTTGATCACGATAGGCAGCTCACAAGATCTAAACATGATGGCACAATAGAAGACAACCATCTAGCTACTGCTATGGACCCATAGTCCAAGGATGAACTACTCACGCATCAGTCCGAAGGCGGGCATGGTCATGTAGAGCCCTCCGGTGATGATTCCCCTCTCTGGCAGGGTGCCGGAGGTGATCTTCAGAACCCCCCGAGATGGGGTTGACGGTGGCGGCGTCTGTGGAACTTTTCTCGTATTTTGGCTCTCGGTACTAGGGTTTTCCGATACGAAGGAATATATAGGCCAAGAGGCAGCGTCGGGGGAGCCAGGGGGTGGGCACCCCACACCTGGGCGCGCCAGGGGGCCTGGCCGCGCCGCCCTATGGGGTGGCCCCCCTGCTGGCCGTATCCGACTCTTCTTCGATGTTCTGGAACCCTCCGTGGAAAATAGGGCCGTGGGCTTTTGTTTCGTCCAATTCCGAGAATATTTCCTGTGTAGGATTTCTGAAACCAAAAACAGCAGAAAACAGGAACTGGCGCTTCGGCATCTTGTTAATAGGTTAGTACCGGAAAATGCATAAAAATGATATAAAGTATGAATAAAACATGTAGGTATTGTCATAAAACTAGCATGGAACATAAGAAATTATAGATACGTTGGAGACGTATCATTGAGCTTAGCGGCAATGAGTGGCAACTTGGACACTCCGGCATTCAAGCCAACCAACGAGACAAAGGACATCGTGCTGGACCCGGCATACCCTGAGCGTACCGTTCGTATCGGTGCCGTCCTGAATGAGGCATAGGAAAGCGCGCTCGTCAACTTCCTCCGTGAGAATCGGAATATCTTTGCTTGGTCTACCGTTGACTTGGTAGGTGTTCCGAGGGAGTTGGCTGAGCACTCTCTAAATGTCCGGAAGGATGCGAGGCCCGTAAGGCAGCCCTTACGCCGGTTCGCTGAAGACAGGAGGAAAATCATTGGAGAAGAGGTGACAAAGTTACTGGTTGCCGGTTTCATCGTGAAGGTACTGCATACTGAGTGGCTGGCCAATCCGGTGCTGGTCAAGAAGAAAAAAGAGGAAGACCCCAAAGCTCCAAAGGTGTGGCGCTTGTGCATCGACTACACCAATCTGAACAAGGCTTGCCCGAAAGATCCTTTCCCCTTACCCCGGATTGATCAAGTGATCGATTCTACCGCTGGTTGTGAGCTGTTGTCTTTTCTGGATGCTTATTCCGGTTTCCACCAGATTCCCCTGAAAAAGGAAGATCAAATAAAAACTGCGTTCATTACCCCGCACGGGGCTTATTGCTATGTCACAATGCCTTTCGGTTTGCGCAACGCTCGTGCAGCGTACCAACACTGTATGCAAAAGTGTTTGTTTGATCAAATTGGAAAAAATGTGCAAGTCTATGTGGACGATGTCGTGATAAAAACTAAGGTAAAAGAGACCTTGATCGATGATCTGAGGCAAACTTTCGATAACCTAAGAAGGTTCCGGATGAAACTTAATCCGGCAAAATGCACTTTCGGTGTTCCTGCCGGAAAACTACTTGGCTTTCTCGTGTCAAGCCGTGGGATAGAGGTTAACCCGGTAAAGATCAGGGCCATCGAAAGAATGACTATACCGCAATATCTCAAGGATGTGCAAAAGTTTACCGGAAGCTTGGCATCGCTAAGCCGGTTCATAAGCAGGTTGGGAGAAAAGGCTCTGCCACTCTATGCTCTAATGAAAAAATCCGATACCTTCGTCTGGACCTGATACGTCTCAAACGTATCTATAATTTCTTATGTTCCATGCTACTTGTCGTTGCCTAATCGACGGTACCTCGGAGGAGGGATCCTCACGAGGGGGAGAAGAAGTAGGGGCCATAGGGCGGAGTGCACACGGGACGGTGGTACGCGAGTTACCCAGCTTCGGAACACCTGCACGATGACAGGGCCTACCGCCGCTTGTCCGGAATTATCCGGGCGCTTTCGCGTTGTTACAATGAGTTGTGGTTGTGCCTCTAGGGCTCCCGGGATCCGGCTTATAAAGGCGCACGGATCTAGGGTTTACATGGAGAGTCCTAGCCGGATTACGGATAGCCTAACTACGGTACAATATCTTGCCGTGCACGTCACGGATCCGCCTTCCATATACGTCGTATCGGATCCGGGTTCCTCATGGGCCTCCATGGATCCGGGTTACTCCTAATGTCGGTACGGATCCGGCTTATCGATCCTGGGCTGGACTTCTTCCTTCATGATCAACAGCAACTGGGCCGCCCGATGGGCCACATGCCTCATCACCATCCGTGGGCCACCCGGGCTTGCCGGATCTAGGCACTGTCGATGGTACACCCATGAAGTATACCCACAACACTACTTTTATGATGATACTCACATGTTTTATACACATTATATGTCATATTTATGCGTTTTCCGGAACTAACCTATTGACGAGATGCCGAAGGGCCAGTTGCTGTTTTCTGTTGTTTTTGGTTTCAGAAATCCTAGTAAGGAAATATTCTCGGAATTGGACGAAATCAACGCCCAGGGGCCTATTTTTGCACGAAGCTTCCAGAAGTCCGAGGGAGAGACGAAGTGGGGCCACGAGGTGGCCACACAACAGGGCGGCGCGGCCCAAGCCCTGGCCGCGCCGGCCTACTATGTGGGCCCCTCGTGACGCCCCTTGACCTGCCCTTCCGCCTACTTAAAGTCTTCGTCGCGAAACCCCCAGTACCGAGAGCCACGATACGGAAAACCTTCCAGAGACGCCGCCGCCAATCCCATCTCGGGGATTCAGGAGATCGCCTCCGGCACCCTGCCGGAGAGGGGAATCATCTCCTGGAGGTCTCTTCATCGCCATGATCGCCTCCGGATCGATGTGTGAGTAGTCCACCCCTGGACTATGGGTCCATAGCAGTAGCTAGATGGTTGTCTTCTCCTCATTGTGCTATCATGTTAGATCTTGTGAGCTGCCTATCATGATCAAGATCATCTATTTGTAATCCTTCATGTTGTGTTTGTTGGGATCCGATGAATATTGAATACTATGTCAAGTTGATTATCAATCTATCATATATGTTATTTATGTTCTTGCATGCTCTCCGTTGCTAGTAGAGGCTCTGGCCAAGTTGATACTTGTGACTCCAAGAGGGGGTATTTATGCTCGATAGTGGGTTCATGCCTCCATTAAATCTGGGACGAGTGACGGAAAGTTCTAAGGTTGTGGATGTTCTGTTGCCACTAGGGATAAAACATCGATGGTTTGTCTAAGGATATTTGTGTTGATTACATTACGCACCATACTTAATGCAATTGTCTCGTTGTTTGCAACTTAATACCGGAGGGGTTCGGATGATAACCTCGAAGGTGGACTTTTTAGGCATAGATGCATGCTGGATAGCGGTCTATGTACTTTGTCGTAATGCCCCGATTAAATCTCATAGTACTCATCATGATATATGTATGTGCATTGTTATGCCTTCTTTATTTGTCAATTGCCCAACTGTAATTTGTTCACCCAACATCTGCTATCTTATGGGAGAGACACCGCTAGTGAACTGTGGACCCCGGTCCTATTCTTTACATCTGAAATACAATCTACTACAATTGTTCTTTACTGTTCTTCGCAAACAACCATCATCATCCATACTATACATCTAATCCTTTGTTTACAGCAAGCCGGTGAGATTGACAACCTCACTGTTATGTTGGGGCAAAGTTCTGTGATTGTGTTGTGCAGGTTCCACGTTGGCGCCGGAATCCCTGGTGTTGCGCCGCACTACACTCCACCACCAACAACCTTCAACGTGCTTCTTGGCTCCTACTGGTTCGGTAACCTTGGTTTCTTACTGAGGGAAAACTTGCTGTTGTGCCAATCACACCTTCCTCTTGGGGTTCCCAACGGACGTGTCAACTACGCGCATCAAGACTGTTTTCTGGGGCCGTTGCCGGGGAGATCAAGACACGCTGCAAGGGGAGTCTCCCACATCCAATCTCTTTACTTTGTTTTTGTCTTGCTTTACTTTATTTACTGCTTTGTTTGCTGCATTATATCAAAATACAAAAAAATTAGTTGCTAGCTTTACTTTATTTACTGTCTTGTTCTCTATATCAAAAACACACAAAAATTAGTTACTTGCATTTTACTTTTGTTATCATGTCTAGCTCTGCACCTGTTACTTCTTCACCTGAGGAATTAGTCTTCACTTTTAAACAAGGGGATGAGGAGAGTTTTAAAGATGCTTGGTCCAGAATTTTTGATTCTTATCGTAAAGCTGAACCTCAAATGACTCTAAGTTTGCTCCTTAGTAATTTTTATTTTGGGCTTATGATTCGCTATAGATATTCCTTGGATGCTGTAGTGGGAGGAGATTTCCTTCATTGCGACGGTGATCAAGGTTTTAATGCCATAAAAAAATTGGTTGCATCACATAGTTCAGCTAATAACTTTGATTCAGCTCTTATTAGCATCTATAATAGATTAAACACTCTTGAGACAAGTGCATCTTGCTTGGAAAAAAATTATAGGTATGTTCCTAACCGTCTTGATCAAGTTTTGGTGAACTCTGAACCTTCAATATGGGACCCTACTATTAAAGTTGTTATAGGTGGTGAAACTTTTCATGCCAATTGTGATATTATGTCTGAATTTTGCCTTATGCCTAAGAATATTTATGAATCTTTGACACTTTGGGGACTTGTTGAAGGGGGAGAAGGAATAACTCTTATTAATAACTCTATTATAATTCCTAAGGGAATAGCCGAGGGTGTGCATACAACCATTCTTGGAAGAACAATATCCACTGATTATCTTGTTATTGAATGTGTAGGAACAGGACAAATCACACTCGGAAGATCCCTGCTGAAACTATTGGGAGCAGTCATAGATGTGGGAGAAGGCACCCTAAAATTCACCTCTACACCAGGAGGTAGACATGTATTCCCTAAATCAAAGGGTAAGAAAAAGAATAAGAAAGGTAGGCGTAATGCCCGAGGTAATGTTGATGCTTCATCTCTCGATAATACTTGATACACACTTTCTGCGCCTAGCTGAAAGGCGTTAAAGAAAAGCGCTTATGGGAGACAACCCATTATTTTACTTCTGCACTTTATTTTATATTTGAGTCTTGGAAGTTGTTTACTACTGTAGCAACCTGTCCTTATCTTTATTTTATTGCATTGTTGTGCCAAGTAAAGTCTTTGATAGTAAAGCCAATACTAGATTTGGATTACTGCGCAGGAACAGATTTCTTGCTGTCATGAATTTGAGCAGTAGTCTCTGTAGAAAAATCAAAAACATCTGCCAATTTACGTGCGCGATCCTCAGATATGTACGCAACTTTCATTCAATTTGGGCATTTTCATCTGAGCAATTCTGGTGCCACTTTAAAATTCGTCTTTACGAACTGTTCTGTTTTGACAGATTGTGCCTTTTATTTCGCATTGCCTGTTTTGCTATGTTTGATGGATTTCTTTGTTCCATTAACTTTCAGTAGCTTTGTGCAATGTCCAGAAGTGTTAAGAATGATTATGTCACCTCTGAATATATGAATTATGCACTGGCCCTCTAATGAGTTTGTTTCGAGTTTGGTGTGGAGGAAGTTTTCAAGGGTCAAGAGAGGGGATGATACAATATGATCAAGAAGAGTGAAAAGTCAAAGCTTGGGGATGCCCCCGTGGTTCATCCCTGCATATTTTAAGAAGACTCAAGCGTCTAAGCTTGGGGATGCCCAAGGCATCCCTTCTTCATCGACAACTTATCAGGTTCCTCTAGTGAAACTATATTTTTATTCAGTCACATCTTATGTGCTTTACTTGGAGCGTCTGTTTGTTTTTATTTTTGTTTTTGTTTGAATAAAATCGGATCCTAGCATTCTTTGTTTGGGAGAGAGACACGCTCCGCTGTTTCGTATGAACACATATGTTCTTAGCTTTATCTTTAATGTTCATTGCGAAAGTTGGACTATTTCATTCATTGTTATATGGTTGGAAACGGAAAATGCCGCATGTGGTAAATGGTTTAATGTCTTGAATAATGTGATACTTGGCAATTGTTGTGCTCATATAGATCTTTTTAAGCTCTTGCATCATGTACCTTGTACCCATTAATGAATAACTACATAGAGCTTGTTAAAATTTGGTTTGCATGATTGGTCTCTAGAGTCTAGATATTTTCTGGTTGAGGTGTTTGAACAACAAGGAGACAATGTAAAGTCTTATAATAGTTACAATATGTTCATATGTGAGCTTTGATGCACGTTTTATACTTGAGTTTGCTTCAAACAACCTGCTAGCCTAGCCTTGTATTGAGAGGAATTCTTCTCGTGCATCCAAATCCTTGAGCCAATAACTATGCCATTCGTGTCCACCATACCTACCTACCACATGGTATTTCTCCGCCATTCCAAAGTAAATTACTTGAGTGCTACCTTTAAAAATTCTATTCTTTGCCTTTGCAATATATAGCTCATGAGACAAATAGCCTTAAAAACTATCGTGGTGAAGAATATGTACTTATGTGTATTATTTCTTAATAAGTTGCTTGTTGAGCGGTAACCATGTTTCTGGGGACGCCATCAACTCTTTTACCTTTGTTGAATATCATGTGAGTTGCTATGCATGTTCGTCTTGTCTGAAGTAAGGGCGGTTCTCACAATCAAATGGTTTGAGTATGCATACTTGTTAGAGAAGAACATTGGGCCGCTAACTAAAGCCATGATTCATGGTGGAAGTTTCGGTTTGGACAATTAATCCTCAATCTCTTATGAGAATATTAATCGTTGTTGAATGCTTATGCATTAAAGAGGAGTCCATTATCTGTTGTCTATGTTGTCCCGGTATGGATGTCTAAGTTGAGAATAACCAAAAGCGAGAAATCCAATGCGAGCTTTCTCCTTAGACCTTTGTACGAGCGGCATAGAGGTACCCCTTTGTGACACTTGGTTGAAACATATGCTATGCAATGATAATCAGTGTTAATCCAAGCTAATTAGGACAAGGTGCGAGCACTATTAGTATACTATGCATGAGGCTTGCAACTTATAGGATATTTTATACATAATACATATGCTTTATTACTACCGTTGACAAAATTGTTTCTTGTTTTCAAAATGAAAAGCTCTAGCACAAATATAGTAATCAATGCTTCCTCTCGCGAAGGGCCAATCTTCTACTTTATTGTTGAGTCGGTTTGCCTATTCTTTCTATCCCGAAGCAAACACTTGTATCAACTGTGTGCATTGATTCTTACATGTTTACTTATTGCACTTGTTATATTGCTTTGTGTTGACAATTATTCATGAGATAAATATGTTGAAGTTGAAAGCAACCGCTGAAACTTATATCTTCCTTTGTGTTGCTTCAATGCCTTTACTTTGAACTTATTGCTTTATGAGTAACTCTTATGCAAGTCTTATTGATGCTTGTCTTGAAAGTACTATTCATGAAAAGTCTTTGCTATATGATTCATTTGTTTACTCATTATCTTTGCCATTGCTTTGAATCGATGCATTCATCTCATATACTTTACAATTGTATTGATCAAGATTATGATAGCATGTCACTTCAGAAATTATCCTTGTTATCGTTTACCTACTCGAGGGCGAGTAGGAACTAAGCTTGGGGATGCTTGATACGTCTCAAACGTATCTATAATTTCTTATGTTCCATGCTACTTTTATGATGATACTCACATGTTTTATACACATTATATGTCATATTTATACGTTTTCCGGAACTAACCTATTGACGAGATGCCGAAGGGCCAGTTGCTGTTTTCTGCTGTTTTTGGTTTCAGAAATCCTAGTAAGGAAATATTCTCGGAATTGGACGAAATCAACGCCCAGGGGCCTATTTTTGCACGAAGCTTCCAGATGTCCGAGGGAGAGACGAAGTGGGGCCACGAGGTGGCCACACAACAGGGCGGCGCGGCCCAAGCCCTGGCCGCGCCGGCCTACTGTGTGGGCCCCTCGTGATGCCCCTTGACCTGCCCTTCCGCCTACTTAAAGTCTTCGTCGCGAAACCCCCGATGCCGAGAGCCACGATACGGAAAACCTTCCAGAGACGCCGCCGCCGCCAATCCCATCTCGGGGGATTCAGGAGATCACCTCCGGCACCCTGTCGGAGAGGGGAATCATCTCCCGGAGGTCTCTTCATCGCCATGATCGCCTCTGGATCGATGTGTGAGTAGTCCACCCCTGGACTATGGGTCCATAGCAGTAGCTAGATGGTTGTCTTCTCCTCATTGTGCTATCATGTTAGATCTTGTGAGCTGCCTATCATGATCAAGATCATCTATTTTAATCCTTCATGTTGTGTTTGTTGGGATCCGATGAATATTGAATACTATATCAAGTTGATTATCAATCTATCATATATGTTATTTATGTTCTTGCATGCTCTCCGTTGCTAGTAGAGGCTCTGGCCAAGTTGATACTTGTGACTCCAGGAGGCGGTATTTATGCTCGGTAGTGGGTTCATGCCTCCATTAAATCTGGGACAGTGACAAAAAGTTCTAAGGTTGTGGATGTGTTGTTGCCACTAGGGATAAAACATCGATGCTTTGTCTAAGGATATTTGTGTTGATTACATTACGCACCATACTTAATGCAATTGTCTCGTTGTTTACAACTTAATACCGGAGGGGTTCGGATGGTAACTCGAAGGTGGACTTTTTAGGCATAGATGCATGCTCGGATAGCGGTCTATGTACTTTGTCGTAATGCCCCGATTAAATCTCATAGTACTCATCATGATATATGTATGTGCATTGTTATGCCTTCTTTATTTGTCAATTGCCCAACTGTAATTTGTTCACCCAACATCTGCTATCTTATGGGAGAGACACCGCTAGTGAACTGTGGACCCCGGTCCTATTCTTTACATCTGAAATACAATCTACTGCAATTGTTCTTGACTGTTCTTCGCAAACAACCATCATCATCCACACTATACATCTAATCCTTTGTTTACAGAAAGCCGGTGAGATTGACAACCTCACTGTTACGTTGGGGCAACGTTCTGTGATTGTGTTGTGCGAGTTCCACGTTGGCGCCGGAATCCCTGGTGTTGCGCCGCACTACACTCCGCCACCAACAACCTTCAACGTGCTTCTTGGCTCCTACTGGTTCGATAACCTTGGTTTCTTACTGAGGGAAAACTTGCTGCTATTCGCATCACACCTTCCTCTTGGGGTTCCCAACGGACGTGTCAACTACGCGCATCAGACCCCTCAGGCAGACGCAACGTTTAAAGAGCTAAAAACGATGCTAGCAACTGCACCGGTGTTGGCTTCGCCTTTGGAAAGGGAATCCATGTTGTTGTACATAGCAGCAACGAACCGGGTTGTAAGTGTTGTGGTTGTAGTAGAAAGAGAAGAGGAAGGAAAAACCGTGCAGAGGCTGGTATACTACCTGAGCGAGGTGCTCTCCCTCTCGAAAAAAAATTACCCTCACTTCCAGAAAATGACCCACGGCGTGTTCATGGCCACCACAAAGCTGAAGCACTACTTTGAAGAGCACCCCATGAAAGTGGTGAGTGAGGCACCCATTTCAGATATCATGTGCAACAAGGAGCGGCAGGATTGCCAAATGGGCAATTCAACTATCATCGTACGTACCGGTATACGAGAGGAGAGATGCCATAAAATCGCAAGCCTTGGCTGATTTTCTGGTCGATTGGGCGGAAATGCAGTACAAACCCCCGGAACAAAAAATAGAATACTGGAAGATGCACTTTGACGGATCCAAGCTCAAAGAGGGTCTGGGTGCCGGTGTAGTTCTCACTTCACCTAAAGGAGACCACCTCCGGTATGTTCTACAAGTACACTTCAGGGCATCAAACAATGTTGCTCAGTATGAGGCTCTTATTCATGGGCTCAAAGTCGCAAAAGAAATCGGTGCACACCGGATCATTTGCTACGGTGACTCGGATCTTGTGGTACAGCAGTGTTCCGGAGATTGGGACGTGAAAGATGCCAACATGGCTTCATACAGGTTTCATGTGCAAAAGATTGTCGGATTCTTCGAGTGGTGTGAGTTTCACCACGTGCCGCGGGCGGAAAATGAAGCTACGGATACGCTCTCTAAGTTGGGCTCCTCCAGACAAGAAATTCCTCCCGGAGTAGCTTTGGCTCACCTAAGGGTGCCATCGATCGAACCAAGTCCGGAGTCGGAATCCATCTTTGTACCGGAGTCACACGTTGTGCCAATGGACATTGACGAAGGAAACCCGGGGACTGTTCCGGTAAACCCGGGGACTGCAGGATCTAAGCCGGAGGAAGCTATGCTGGTGGACAGTATGGAGATAGACGTACCGGTGTTTCTGGTTCGAGAAGCACCAACTTGGGTTGAACCTATTAAGGAATTCCTAATCAACGGCACCTTGTCGGTTGACGAAACTGAATCAAGAAGGATCCAGAGGAGGTCCAAGGCCTATACCATCATCAACGGCGAGGTATACAAGAGAAGTGTTACCAGTGTCCTCCAAAGATGTGTGGAGCCGGAAGAGGGAAAAGAGATGCTTGTGGAGATTCACCAAGGAGAATGCGGGCACCACGCTTCATCAAGGGCGCTGGTGGCAAAAGTGTTCCGGCATGGGTTCTACTGGCCCACGACGCTTGAAAACGCTGAGGATCTAGTACGGAAATGCAACGGGTGCCAGAGGTACGCCAAGCAAAACCATACCCCAGCATCCGGTCTGAAAACTATACCGTTAACTTGGCCATTCGTTGTTTGGTGCCTTGACATGGTTGGCCCATTCAAAACTGCAAGGGGAAGCATGACCCACATCCTAGTGATGGTCGATAAATTCACCAAGTGGCTTGAGGTGAAACCTATCGCAAAATGTGATGGGCACACGGCGGTGAAATTCTTGAAAGATGTTATCCTGTGGTATGGATACCCGCATAGCATCATCACTGACAATGGGACAAACTTTGCCCAGGGAGAGTTTAAACGATTCTGTGAGGATAATAACATCCGGTTGGATCTGTGTTCAGTGGCACACCCGCAAGGCAACGGCCAAGTGGAGAGAACCAATGCTTTGGTGCTTTCCGGTATCAAACCAAGGCTCATCGAACCACTTGAAAAGACACCGGGATGCTGGCTCGATGAGCTACCATCAGTGTTGTGGAGCATAAGAACAACACCGAACCGGTCTACCGAATACACTCCATTCTTCATGGTCTATGGGGCGGAAGCCGTGATACCAACCGACATTATTCATGATTCACCAAGGGTTCAGCTCTATACCGAAGAAGAGGTAAAAGAGGCTCGAGAAAACGATGTGGACTTGCTCGAGGAAGCAAGAGAACTGGCTCTGGCAAGAACAGCCATATACCAACAGAACCTCAGACACTATCATAGCCGGAAGGTTAATCCGAGAGTGTTCCGGGAAGGGGACCTGGTACTACGCTTGGTGCAGCGCACTAAGGGGCGCCACAAACTCTCACCTCCGTGGGAAGGACCTTTCATTGTGAGCAAGGCTCTACACAATGATGCCTACTACTTGATCGATGCACATGAATCAAAGAAGGGAAAGGCGGACAGGTCAGGAGAGGAGACCAAATGCCCATGGAACATAGCTTTGCTGCGTCCTTTCTATTCCTGAAGATGAGCTGTAAGAAGTTCCTTTTTGTACCTTATTTGCCATGAATAAAAGATACCGGCACCTCGAATGAATCTCGAGGACTGCCTCTACCGGAATTGCATGCAGTGTGTTTATTTTTTCAGTATACCGGTTTGATTGTTGGACGTTTTCTCTTTCCGATTTAGTAACGTGCTAAACCTACCGGATTTTTCGACTCTGCTGCTGTCCGAAACCCGGCTTCATGGCAAGCAAGATAAACCGGAAGGGTCCGAGCACGTGAAACACGCGAAGAGAGGTTGAAAACAAACAATCCGAAGAAAGTTTGGCTAACCCCGGTTATACCGTTTTTTTGTGAAAAAATTCGAGTTATTTCTAAGTTCAGAAAAGTGCTTGCTTGGCAAAAGAACTTTGTGACTCATACGCCAAAAAACCCAGAGAGTTAGGCAGAGCCAAAGCAAAAGAACCAAGTGTGCAACAGATTGGATGCAGAAAGAATTCCGGAATCTTCACTGTGCAAGATCAAAACAGACAATAAAGGCAAATTGCTAAGGTAGCATACAAACATAACTTAATGAGTTACCGGTATATCATATAAGATACTGGCATGATAAAGTATAGCACAACCAAAAGGACTTAAAAGTATTATCTTACATCAAACACCCCGGCATACCGGGGTAGAATTTAACAGACATTGTTTTAAGACAGCAGGTGTGACAAACACATAAGGAGAATATTCAGACAACAGGGGGCTGAGGGCCAGCTTCCGGAGCTTGCTCTTGAGGGGGATCGCCTTCTTCAGCATCCTCATCCTCATCGTCGCTGGCGCCTTCTTCTCCCTCGTCGTCGGTGACTTCGTCCCTGACGTCGGCCGGAGGAGGGATGAAGGTACTGGTACTCGCAAATTGAGCGACCCGATACACGCGGTCCTTGCGCTTGGCGGTAAGGGCAGGATCTGTGTCAGTAGGAGCCTTGCCGCGCAAGTTGTGGAGGGCGTCAAGGTCCAGTTCCTCGTACCAGGAGCAGGCAACGCGAAGCGCCGCGTCAGCTCCGGCACGGGCCGATGAGCACTTCCACTCACGGAACCTTCTGCCGGCGTCTTTCAAGCGATCGGAGAGGAGCGTCAGATTCGCCGGTACCGCTTCTCCTGGCCACAGGACCCTGAAGATTTTCATGGACACATCCGGCAGATCGACCAGATGCCGGTCCACAGCTCTCATGTGGGATATCCGAGCGGCCAGCGCGACAAGATGGTCGTAGGCGTTCCAGGGAGCATCCGGGTTGCTGACAGCTTGTTCAGCCCTGAGCTCTGTCACCCTCTTGTGCGCATGCGGCTGGGAGTCCGGGAAAAGCTCTGAAAGGAAAAGAGAGAGAGGAAAAAAGAAGCCGGTGTAAGGATATGATGCCGGAAGATATAAGCTTATAAGCAAAAGGGAAAAGAAAAGAGACTTACTGAAAGCCAGTTCGTCGGCCTGAACGACCAACAGGTCGAACTCGGCCTGGTCCGACGCGAGCAGGGCGTTTCGGTCCTGCGCCTCCTTCAGCAGCTGGGACTCCTCCTCCAACTCCTTCCGCAACTGTGTGCTGGCGTTGGAGAAGTCCCTCAACGAAGCGTCAAGCTTGGCCTCAGCAGCAGCCTGGGAGTCCTTGAGCTCCCGCGTGTGCCGGAGTTCAGCTTGCATGAGCTGGTCCTTCAGCTCAGAAGAAACCTTCTCCTGAGCGTCCAGAGCCTGGCGGTGCTCGCGGGCGAGCTGCTCCTTTTCAGCTGTAATCCGGAAGAACAAGTGATTAACAAAAAGAAACCGGCAAGTTCGAGAAACGCAAGTTGAACGAGCGAGCAAGCAAGGGGTACCTTTGAGCGCGGAGACCTGAGCGGTGAGGTCCTCAAAGGAGGCTTCCGGAAGTACTGCTGTGCAAAGAGCTTATGAGTATAGATTGAAAGAAGCAGCCGGTACAAAAGAAGCCGGGGGCAGAGAAACTAACCTTGGCATTTGCTGTGGGCCTCGGAGAGGTACCGGTGCTCCCACAGAAGCTCCTCAAAGAGTTGCTTCCGGGTGTCCAGGGTGCCCTGTCCAAGTAAAAAAGTTCCGGTAAGGCTATGCCGACGATTCGTTTGAAGAAAGCTTCGCGCTAAGAACTGCGTACTTAACCCGAAACTCGGGGGCTGGCTATGCCGGTTTTTGGTGTTTCAATGAAGTTTCGCGCTAAGAACTGCGTACTTAACCCGAAACTCGGGGACTGGCTATGCCGGTTTTTTGTGTTTCAAGGAAGTTTCGCGCTAAGAACTGCGTACTTAACCCGAAACTCGGGGACTGGCTATGCCGCTTTTTTGTTTAAGAAAGTTTCGCGCTAAGAACTGCGTACTTAACCCGAAACTCGGGGACTGCGAATATATATATATATATATATATATATATATATATATATATATATATACATATATACATATATACATATATACTACTATACTATTCTGCAACCGGTTGCAGAATAATATTCTGAGCACCGACTTGAACTTCTCTGGACACAGGGTTGAACTTCCTGGATAAGAGGGTTGACCATTCTGTCGGAACTTACCTGAACTTCCCATTTTCTAGAAAGCAACTGATTATACTACGATTTTCTCAACCATTTGGCATAAATGTGCAAATGATATACCGTTGGATAGATAATGAAAAACCGCAACTTTTTCATGTTCACAACTTTCGCAGATTATCCACGGTTTAAATTTAATTTTAAAAAAACGAAAACGCTTCTATATGGCTAGAAAACGAAATTTTTGTTTGATTTTCGAATCGCTTATCGAAAATGTCTAAATGATACACCGTTGGATAGATAATGAAATTGCGCAACTTTTTCATGTTTTACGTTTTTTCAAAATCCTCACAGTTTTTGAACAATTTTCAAAATACCGAAATTCGGACGTACTTAAAAACGAGCGGACGGTAATTTGGATGATTTGTTTCAACCGTTTGTCGGAATGATGCAAATGATATGGCGTTGGAAAGCTATGGACTAGGCGCAACTTTCTTATTCGAATTGTTTTCTCTAATTCCTTACCGTTTAAGAGAACAACTCGAATTACGCTCCGCCCATTTTATGTGACGGGCACCGAATGATTTTATCCACGATTTCCATGCGGTATATTTAAACAATGCAAATGATATACGGTTGGAAAGGGGTCAAAATGACGCATCTTTTTCATATGTACCATTTTTACCAAATTCAAACGATATAAAAGTAATTTTAGAAGTTTTGAAATCATGTTTTCGGTATATTTTGTGGGATAACGATTTGATATTGGTGGATTAGATCCATTTATTTGTTGTAAAATGTTGTAGGTAATGAAATTAGACATATACTCTATCATATAAAGCTTTTGGTGACAATGATTGAAGTGTTTGGTGATCAAATCGATGAGATTTGTACAATAGATTTCCGCCCCGTAAAAACAGAGCATTGAACTTCCCTAGACACGAACTTGCACTTTTAGGGAAATGTGGTTGTACTTCTCGGCGCTGTTTCACGAAAGTGTTCAGTAAAATGACTATAAGTTTCTCATACGGTGTCCGTTTGAGGTCCACAACCACACAAAATTCTCAGCACACGCACGAGAATCTGAACTTCCCGCGACATGTCCTTGTACTGTAGGATAACGTAGCATAGAAAACAAAAAATTTCCTACCGCGAACACGCAATCCAAGCCAAGATGCAATCTAGAAGACGGTAGCAACGAGGGGGTATCGAGTCTCACCCTTGAAGAGATTCCAAAGCCTACAAGATGAGGCTCTTGTTGCTGCGGTAGACGTTCACTTGCCGCTTGCAAAAGCGCGTAGAAGATCTTGATCACGATCGGTTCCGGCGCCACGAACGGGCAGCACCTCCGTACTCGGTCACACGTTCGGTTGTTGATGAAGACGACGTCCACCTCCCGTACCAGCGGGCAGCGGAAGTAGTAGCTCCTCTTGAATCCGACAGCACGACGGCGTGGTGTCGGTGGCGGTGGAGAACTCCGGCGGAGCTTCGCTAAAGCACGCGGGAGCTATGGAGGAGAGGGGGCGGCTAGGGTTTGGGAGGGGGTGGCCGGCCTCAAGGGGGTGCGGCCAACTTGTGGCTTTGGTGTGGCCGGCCCCCTCCCCTATGTCCCTCATTATATAGGTGGATCCCCAAGAGTTGGTCTCCAAGTCTTCGAATAAGACCCGAACCAAAAACCTTCCATAGAGAGGGGAAACCTAGCCTAGCTAGGACTCCCACCAAGGTGGGAGTTCCACCTCCCATATGGGGGTGGCCGGCCCCCTAAGGGGGAGTCCACTTGGGACTCCTCCCCCACTAGGGTTGGCCGGCCATGGAGGTGGAGTCCCATGTGGACTCCACCTTCCTTGGTGGTTTCTTCCGGACTTTTCTAGAACCTTCTAGAACTTTCCATAGAACCTTCCGCGACATTTTATTCACATAAAATGACATCCTATATATGAATCTTATTCTCCGACCATTCCGGAACTCCTCGTGATGTCCGGGATCTCATCCGGACTCCGAACAAATATTCGAACTCCATTCCATATTCAAATACTACCATTTCAACATCCAACTTTAAGTGTGTCACCCTACGGTTCGTGAACTATGCGGACATGGTTGAGTACTCACTCCGACCAATAACCAATAGCGGGATCTGGAGATCCATAATGGCTCCCACATATTCAACGATGAATTTAGTGATCGAATGAACCATTCACATACAATACCAATTCCCTTTGTCTCGCGATATTTTACTTGTCCGAGGTTTGATCTTCGGTATCACTTTATACCTTGTTCAACCTCGTCTCCTGACAAGTACTCTTTACTCGTACCGTGGTATGTGGTCTCTTATGAACTTATTCATATGCTTGCAAGACATTAGACGACATTCCACCGAGAGGGCCCGGAGTATATCTATCCGTCATCGGGATGGACAAATCCCACCGTTGATCCATATGCCTCAACTCATACTTTCCGGATACTTAATCCCACCTTTATAACCACCCATTTACGCAGTGGCGTTTGGTGTAATCAAAGTACCTTTCCGGTATAAGTGATTTACATGATCTCATGGTCATAAGGACTAGGTAACTATGTATCGAAAGCTTATAGCAAATAACTTAATGACGAGATCTTATGCTACGCTTAATATGGGTGTATCCATTACATCATTCATACAATGATATAACCTTGTTATTAATAACATCCAATGTTCATGATTATGAAACTAATCATCCATTAATCAACAAGCTAGTTAAGAGGCATACTAGGGACTCTTTGTTGTTTACATATCACACATGTATCAATGTTTCGGTTAATACAATTATAGCATGGTATATAAACATTTATCATAAACATAGAGATATATAATAACCACTTTTATTATTGCCTCTTGGGCATATCTCCAACACTCTCCCACTTGCACTAGAGTCAATAATCTAGATTACATTGTAAGGAACCTAACACCCATGGCATTCTGGTGTTGGTCATGCTTTGCCCTAGGGAGAGCTTTAGTCAACGGATCTGCTACATTCGGATCAGTGTGTACTTTGCAAATCTTTACTTCTCCATCTTCGATGTACTCGCGAATCGAGTGGTAACGCAGCTTGATATGCTTCAGCCTCTTGTGTGACCTTGGTTCTTGTGCATTGGCGATGGCACCCATGTTGTCACAAGTATATGACTAGTGGGTCCAATGCACTAGGAACCACACCGAGCTCTACAATGAACCTCTTCATCCATACCGCTTCGATGAAGCCTCCGAAGCCGCTATGTACTCCGATTCTGTTGAAGACTTCGCCACCGTGCACCGCTTCGAGCTTGCCCAGCCTATCTGCAGCACCATTCAATATAAACACGTACCCGCACCGTGACTTAGAGTCATCGGGATCGGTGTTCCAACTTGCATCGGTGTAACTTGTTACAACGAGCTCTTGGTCACCTCCATAACAAAGAAACATATCCTTAGTTCTTTTCAAGTACTTCAGGATATTCTTGACCGCTGTCCAGTTGTTCCATTCCCGGATCACTTTGATATCTCGCTAGTCAAACTAACAGCATGCGCTATATCCGGTCTTGTACATAGCATGGCATACATAATAGAGCCTCATCGCCGAAGCATAGGGATCCGATTCATCCTTTCTCTTTCTTCTGCCGTAGCCGGTCCTTGAGTCTTACTCAAGACCTTGCCTGGTAACATAGGTAAAAACCCTTTCTTACTTTCGTCCATTCTAAACTTCTTTAGAATCTTGTCCAGGTATGTACTCCGTGATAGCCCTATTAGGCGTCTTGATCTATCTCTATAAATCTTGATGCCTAATATATATGATGCTTCACCAAGGTCTTTCATTGAAAAACTGTTATTCAAATAACCTTTTACACTGCTTAATAGTTCTATATCATTCCCAATCAATAATATGTCATCTACATATAATATCAGGAATGCTACAGAGCTCCCACTCACTTTCTTGTAAATACAGGCCTCTCCATGACACTGTATAAACCCGAAGTCTTTGATCACTTTATCAAAGCGTCGGTTCCAACTTCTTGATGCTTGCTTCAGTCCATAGATTGAACGCTCGAAGTTTGCATACTTTGTCAGCATTTTTAGGATCGACAAAACCTTTGGGTTGTACCATATACAACTCTTCCTCAATGTCTCCATTAAGGAATGCCGTTTTGACATCCATCTGCCAAATCTCATAATCGAAAAATGCAGCTATTGCTAACAAAATCCTCACAGATTTTAGCTTCGCTACGGGTGAGAAAGTCTCATCGTAGTCAACTCCTTGAATTTGTCGGAAACCCTTTGCGACAAGTCGAGCTTTATAGACAGTAATATTACCATCAGCATCTGTTTTTCTTTTGAAGATCCATTTATTCTCGACAGCCTTTCGGCTATCAGGTAAGTCTACCAAAGTCCATACTTTGTTATCATACATGGATCCCATTTCGGATTTCATGGCTTCTTGCCATTTGTTGGAATCTCGGGCTCATCATCGCTTCTTCATACGTCGCAGGGTCCTCATCATTGTTATCCACAATCATGACATTTAGACAAGGATCATACCAATCGGAGTGGCACGTTCCCTTGTCGATCCGCGAGGTTCGATAGTTTCCTCGTTCGAAGTTTCATGATCATTATCATTAGCTTCCTCTCGTTGCCGGTGTAGGCGGTACAGGTACAACTTCCGGTATCTGCGCTACTCGATCAACGAGTATAGATTCATTAATCTCATCGAGTTCTACTTTTCTTCCAGTCACTTCTTTAGTGAGAAATTCTTTCTCAAGAAAGGTTCCGTTCTTAGCAACAAAGATTTTGCCTTCGGATCCGTGATAGAAAGTGTACCCTATAGTTTCCTTAGGGTATCCTATGAAGACGCATTTCTCCGCTTTGGGTTCTAGCTTGTCCGGTTGTAACTTTTTTACATAGGCTTCGCAACCCCAAACTTTAAGGAACAACAGACTTAGGTTTCTTATTAAACCATAATTCATACGGTGTCGTTTCTACGGATTTTGATGGTGCTCTATTTAAAGTGAATGCGGCTGTCTCTAATGCATAACTCCAAAAAGATAACGGCAAATCAGTAAGAGACATCATAGAACGAATCATATCTAAGAGAGTTCGATTACGACGTTCGGACACACCGTTTCGTTGTGGTGTTCCCGGCGGTGTCAATTGTGAAAGTATTCCGCATTTCTTTAAATGCATGCCAAACTCATAACTCAGATATTCACCTCCGCGATCAGATCGTAGAAATTTAATCTTCTTGTTACGTTGATTTTCTACTTCACTTTGGAATTCCTTAAACTTCTCAAAAGTTTCGGATTTATGTTTCATGAAATAGATATACCCATATCTACTCGGATCATCCGTGAAGGTTAGAACATAACGATAACCACCGCGCGATGCTACACTCATTGGTCCGCACACATCGGTATGTATGATTTCCAATAAGTCAGTAGCTCGCTCCATCATACCGTAAAATGGAGTCTTAGTCATTTTTCCCATTAGACATGCTTCGCATATATCAAGTGACTCAAAGTCAAGTGATTCAAGTAATCCATCGGTATGGAGTTTCTTCATGCGCTTCACTCCAATATGACCAAGACGACAGTGCCACATATAAGTAGAATTATCATTCAATTTAATTCGCTTAGCATCAATGTTATGTATATGCGTATCACTACTATCGAGATCTAACAGAAATAAGCCATTCTTTTCATGTGCTTGACCATAAAAGATATTATTCATAAAAATAGAACAACCATTATTCTCGGACTTGAATGAATAACCGTCTTGCATTAAACAAGATCCGGATATAATGTTCATGCTCAACGCGGGTACAAAATAACAATTATTTAGGCTTAAAACTAATCCCGAAGGTAGATGTAGAGGATGTGTGCCGACGAGCGATCACATCGACTTTGGATCCATTTCCAACGCGCATCGTCACTTCATCTTTCGATAGTCTTCGTTTATTCTTTAGTTCCTGTTTCGAGTTACAAATATGAGCAACCGAACCGAGTATCAAATACCCAGGTACTAGAACGAGAACCAGTGAGATAAACATCTATAACATGTATATCGGATATACCTTCTTTCTTCTTCTTGACAAGGCCGCTCTTCGGATCCGCCAAATACTTGGAGCAATTACGCTTCCAGGTGTCCCTTCTCCTTGCAGTAATAGCACTCAAGCATCGGGCTTAGGGCCGTTCTTAGGTTTCATAGGAGGCGTGGCAGCTTTCTTGCCACCCTTCTTGAATTTTCCCTTAGACTTGCCCCTGTTTCTTGAAACTCGGTGGTCTTGTTGACCATCAACACTTGGTGCTCTTTCTTGATCTCAATCTCAGCAGCTTTTAGCATGCCAAAGAGTTCGAGTAACTCCTTGTTCATGTTCTGCATATTGTAGTTCATCACAAAGTTCTTGTAACTTGGTGGCGAGTGATTGAAGGACACGATTAATCCCCAGTCTGTTAGGAATCACTATTCCCAAGTCACCGAGTTTCTTCGCATGCCCGGTCATGGCGAGCATGTGCTCACTAATGGAGCTGCCTTCTTCCATCATACAACCGAAGAAATGTTTCGATGCTTCATAGCATTCCACGGCCGCATGAGTCTCAAAAATAGCTTTAAGCTCATTCATCAACTCATGAGGATCGTGGTGCTCAAAACGTTTTTGAAGATCGGATTCCGGACCGCACAGGATGGCACACTCGAACTTGAGAGTACCGAGTTTTCCGAGTCTCGTAAACAGCTTTTACTTCATCGGTTTCGGTTCAGCAGGAGGGTCACCTAGCGGTGCATCAAGCACATATTGCAGATTTCCGCCGGAGAGGAAGATCCTCACATGACGGAACCAGTCGGTGAAGTTGCTACCGTTGCTCTTAAGCTTTTCTTTCTCTAGGAACTGGTTAAAATTGATTGGGGACGCCATCTCTACAACATATATTTGCAATAGTTTAGACTAAGTTTATGACAAATTGAGTTCAAATTTTAATTCAACATAATTAAAAATCTAGGTGAACTCCCACTCAAAACAATATCCCTCGCATTGTCTTAGTGATCACACGAACCAAATCCACCACACCATAGTCCGATCATCACGAGACAAGGTGTAATTTTAATGGCGAACACTCAAAGTGTTCATCATATCAATCATATGATTCATGCTCTACCTTTCGGTATCACGTGTTCCGAGACCATGTCTGTACATGCTAGGCTCGTCAAGGCCACCTTAGTATCCGCATGTGCAAAACCGGCTTGCACCCGTTGTATGCACTTGTTGATTCTATCACACCCGATCATCACGAGATGCTTCGAAACGACAAGTCTTGGCAACGGTGCTACTAAGGATGAACACTTTATTATCTTGAGATTTTAGTGAGGGATCATCTTATAATGCTACCGTCGCGATCTAAGCAAAATAAGATGCATAAAAGGATTAACATCACATGCATTTCATATGTGATATGATATGGCCCTTTTGTCTTTGCGCCTTTGATCTTCATCTCCAAAGCATGGACATGATCTCCATCATCTTCGGGCATGATCTCCATCATCGTCGGCGAAGCACCAAGGTCAATGGCGCCGTCTTCATGATTGTCCTCCATGTAGCAACTATTACAACTACTTTGAAATACTACTCAACATGAAATTTAAAGACAACCATAAGGCTCCTGCCGGTTGCCACAAAACAATAATGATCATCTCATACATATTCATCATCACATTATGGCCATATCACATCACCAAACCCTGCAAAAACAAGTTAGACGCTCTCTAATTTGGTTTGCATATTTTACGTGGTTTAGGGTTTTCGATATAGATCTAATCTACCTACGAACATGAACCACAACGTTGATACTAATGTTGTCAATAGAAGAGTAAATTGAATCTTTACTATAGTAGGAGAGACAGACACCCGCAAAGCCTCTTATGCAATACAAGTTGCATGTCGAACGAGGAACAAGTCTCATGAACGCGGTCATGTAAAGTTAGTCCGAGCCGCTTCATCCCACTATGCCATAAAGATGCAAAGTACTCAACTAAAGATAACAAGAGCATCAACGCCCACAAACCATTGTGTTCTACTCGTGCAACCATCTATGCATAGACACGGCTCGATACAACCGTAGGATAACGTAGCATAGAAAACAAAAATTTTCCTACCGCGAACACGCAATCCAAGCCAAGATGCAATCTAGAAGACGGTAGCAACGAGGGGGTATCGAGTCTCACCCTTGAAGAGATTCCAAAGCCTACAAGATGAGGCTCTTGTTGCTGCGGTAGACGTTCACTTGCCGCTTGCAAAAGCGCGTAGAAGATCTTGATCACGATCGGTTCCGGCGCCACGAACGGGCAGCACCTCCGTACTCGGTCACACGTTCGGTTGTTGATGAAGACGACGTCCACCTCCCGTTCCAGCGGGCAGCGGAAGTAGTAGCTCCTCTTGAATCCGACAGCACGACGGCGTGGTGTCGGTGGCGGTGGAGAACTCCGGCGGAGCTTCGCTAAAGCACGCGGGAGCTATGGAGGAGAGGGGGGCGGCTAGGGTTTGGGAGGGGGTGGCCGGCCTCAAGGGGGTGCGGCCAACTTGTGGCTTTGGTGTGGCCGGCCCCCTCCCCTATGTTCCTCATTATATAGGTGGATCCCCAAGAGTTGGTCTCCAAGTCTTCGAATAAGACCCGAACAAAAAACCTTCCATAGAGAGGGGGAAACCTAGCCTAGCTAGGACTCCCACCAAGGTGGGAGTTCCACCTCCCATATGGGGGTGGCCGGCCCCCTAAGGGGGAGTCCACTTGGGACTCCTCCCCCACTAGGGTTGGCCGGCCATGGAGGTGGAGTCCCATGTGGACTCCACCTTCCTTGGTGGTTTCTTCCGGACTTTTCTAGAACTTTCCATAGAACCTTCCGCGACATTTTATTCACATAAAATGACATCCTATATATGAATCTTATTCTCCGGACCATTACGGAACTCCTCGTGATGTCCGGGATCTAATCCGGGACTCCGAACAAATATTCGAACTCCATTCCATATTCAAATACTACCATTTCAACATCCAACTTTAAGTGTGTCACCCTACGGTTCGTGAACTATGCGGACATGGTTGAGTACTCACTCCGACCAATAACCAATAGCGGGATCCGGAGATCCATAATGGCTCCCACATATTCAACGATGACTTTAGTGATCGAATGAACCATTCACATACAATACCAATTCCCTTTGTCTCGCGATATTTTACTTGTCCGAGGTTTGATCTTCGGTATCACTTTATACCTTGTTCAACCTCGTCTCCCGACAAGTACTCTTTACTCGTACTCGTGGTATGTGGTCTCTTATGAACTTATTCATATGCTTGCAAGACATTAGACGACATTCCACCGAGAGGGCCCGGAGTATATCTATCCGTCATCGGGATGGACAAATCCCACTCGTTGACCCATATGCCTCAACTCATACTTTCCGGATACTTAATCCCACCTTTATAACCACCCATTTACGCAAGTGGCGTTTGGTGTAATCAAAGTACCTTTCCGGTATAAGTGATTTACATGATCTCATGGTCATAAGGACTAGGTAACTATGTATCGAAAGCTTATAGCAAATAACTTAATGACGAGATCTTATGCTACGCTTAATATGGGTGTATCCATTACATCATTCATACAATGATATAACCTTGTTATTAATAACATCCAATGTTCATGATTATGAAACTAATCATCCATTAATCAACAAGCTAGTTAAGAGGCATACTAGGGACTCTTTGTTGTTTACATATCACACATGTATCAATGTTTCGGTTAATACAATTATAGCATGGTATATAAACATTTATCATAAACATGAGATATATAATAACCACTTTTATTATTGCCTCTTGGGCATATCTCCAACATGTACTTCTTGGCCTTCGTGGTTGTACTTCCTGGAAATGTTTTGATACTAGTGTGCTTTACAAGAACTATCATGTGTGCTTTGAAATGATAATTTTAGATTGTCCCCATATTCTATTTAAGAGATTATGCACTTCCCGTATCTTAATATTTGAACTTCACAACGTTGCTATGTGAACCTATGTGGGGATATTTCTTCATGTAATTACCGCTTGTACTTCCTGTTGTCTCCGCATGTACTTCTCGGAATCACTGCTCGTACTTCCTCGCAGATGACAGGATTATTTTGTTTTTTCTACATTTGGACTTTGTCGGGTTTCTTGTACTTCCTATATTAAGTGGGTGTATTGCTCGTCTCGAATGGTTGTACTTCTCATTGTCAAGTATATGAACTTCTTTAAGGGTGATGGGATTATTATTGTTTTTTGCTATGTGGACTTATGTGGGAGTATTTTCTTTGAACACTTTTAATTCATGTAATTACCGCTTGTACTTCCTGTCGTCTCCGCATGTACTTCTCGTAATCATTGCTCGTACTTCTTCGCAGATGACGTGATTATTTTGTTTTTCTACATTTAGATTTCGTCGGGTTTCTTGTACTTCCTATATTAAGTGGGTGTATTGCTCGTGTCGAATGGTTGTACTTCTCATTATCAAGTACATGAACTTCTTTAAGGGTGATGGGATTATTATTGTTTTTTGCTATGTGGACTTATGTGGGAGTATTTTTTTGAACACTTTTAATTCATGTAATTACCGCTTGTACTTCCTGTCGTCTCCGCATGTACTTCTCGTAATCACTGCTCGTACTTCCTCGCAGATGACGGGATTATTTTGTTTTTCTACATTTAGATTTCGCCGGGTTTCTTGTACTTCCTATATTAAGTGGGTGTATTGCTCGTGTCGAATAGTTGTACTTCTCATTGTCAAGTATATGAACTTCTTTAAGGGTGATGGGATTATTATTGTTTTTTGCTATGTGGACTTATGTGGGAGTATTTTCTTTGAACACTTTTAATTCATGTAATTACCGCTTGTACTTCCTGTTGTCTCCGCCTGTAATTCTCGGAATCACTGCTCGTACTTCCTCGTAGATGACGGGATTATGTTGTTTTCTACATTTGGACTTTGTCGGGTTTCTTGTACTTTCTATATTAAGTGGGTGTATTGCTCGTGTTAAACGGTTGTACTTCTCATTGTCAAGGATTTGAACTTCCTCGCGGATGAAGGATTTTTTTGTTTGTTACACATGTACTCGCATCTTGTACTTATTATAGTCACAACTTGTACTTCCAGTGATCAGCGGTTGTACTTCCCGCGGGATAAAAAATTCTAATAAATTATACTAGCTCAAAATGAACTTATGCACTTACCCGTCTTGAGTACTTTTACTTCCTGGTTAATGGTTTTTTAGAATTTTTATTCACTTCCACGTGGACCGTGTACTTCCGAAGACCGATCTATTGTACTTACCAATGTTACTACATATACTTCCTAAGCCTGATCTCTTGTACTTCCTGATGTTGAAACTTTGCACTTCCCAACGATATTATTTGTACAAATTGGTTTTTCTGAATTTTTTGCTAATATTTTCTGAACTTTTTGAACAAAAAATGTGTACTTTTGGGCATTTTAAGAATGATAAAGTTACATGATATTTTGTAAAAATATAATGTTTTAAAAACAGAGTACTCGAACTTCCCGGCCTTCGTCGTGTACTTACCGACAATGTTTTTAAACTTGTGTGCTTTATGGTAGCAATATTCTGCACTTCTCCATACCAAATTCGGGTACTTCTCTATAGCAATTGCTTGCACTTCTTCATGTGAATCTTCTTATACCAAGCAGTACACTACATGAAAATTTCAAAATACTCATTTACTGTAATCCGAAGCTATCCAGCTACTGCAAGTAAAAAAAAGTAAAAAAAAAGAGGGCGGAGAAAAATAAATCGCTAGCCTCTAGCCATGGCTGCGCCACTGCGGATGCATCAAACGGAGCTCGGTGATTTGCAACGGTTGTGGTCGACATCCGGAAAATGACTAGTTTTCGCGTTAATGCATAACTGACTGTCCATTTGCCTAGCAACTGCAATTTGTATCCAAAGTATGTACTGCTGCGATGTAAAATAAACTGACATCTGGTTACAGAGAGAGAGCGTCGTGTGATGGAGCTGTGAGCGAGCTAATTAGCACACAGGAAAAAAAAGGAAAATGCGCTGCCCACGCTCGCGCCATGGCTACAACACAATCTGGGCGGCGCCAAGGACCCCGTCCACCGAGCCAGGGGTGAAAGGAGGAGGGACGACGGAGCAGCCACCGTAGGATGGATGAGGGGGTCTCTGTGATGGGAGCGCGTGCCCGGCGTCGCACGGCAGCCGCGCGGAGGAAGCTCCGGTCAGCGATGCGGAGGCGCCCTCGTGGCGGCGGGAGCGCGTGCCCGGCGTTGCACGGCAGCGGCATGGAGGAAGCTGCGGTCGGCGACGAGGAGGCGCCCTCGTGGCGGCGGCGCAGAAGCCCTCGTGACCAAATCAGAATCACACGAGCCGAGAGTGGACGAGCTGCTGCATGATGCTTCGGACGATGTTGTCGCTGAAACTTCATTGGTGGCTAAGCACCTCGTCATCGCCCTTGTTGACGGCTTGGTACCTAGGTTATGAACAAGAGTCGACGTCTTCGGGATGCAAACTCGTCGCTGCCGGCAACCATGTTCTCAACTACATGCTCCGCCTCATCGACATGGTGAGAGACAACCTGTCTTTAAGTGTTGGAATCGATACACAAGTATAAACTTGAACAACTGCTGTTATTTTCAAACTGAAACCTGGGATAATCAAGCTCATTCTTCTCTAAACGTCTCAAAAACGTAAGCTTGTACTTACAAGTGTTAACTGTTGTACTTCTGGACAATTATTTTTTATCATTTTTCCACACTAACCGTCAGAAGGCCTATACTTCTCAGACCGTATTCGTCCAACCGGCATGATCATAGAAGCGTCACAAAAAACTGCACATCAGGACAAAGCTCCCAGAACGTGTACTTCGTGAACAACAACCGTGCAGTCCCTAACTTCAACCATGCGCACTGCCCAAAGAAATACCACCTGGCGAGGAGGAAGACAAGCACGAGCCAGTACCATGAAGAGGTCACTAGGCAAGTGTGTGTAGAATTTTTGTTGTCAGCTGCGGTCATCAAGATCATAAACGTTGTCAAATTCATAAATATACAGATACAAATACAATCAAATTGCATATCCAACCAATCCAAGTAGCGCATGCAAATCAAGAAAACATCACCATGATCAGGTTGCACTTGTTTTCTCAGATGTCTAAACTGCCGAATAGATAAACAGAGATAAGAACTTTGAGGCTTTTTATCAATGATAATCAAAAAAAGGTGAGATAAATTACCCAAACAAATAGCCCGTTCAGTTCCTTACATGCGGCTCCCCTTGCTCCTGCTGCTTTTCATATATTGGTACTACTGCTAGCTTGTCACAGGGAGTTGCTGGGGCAAAAAGCAAAATCGATAGCGGATTCAGACATGCCACATGAACAGTTGAACTTCTCAATACAAATACGTATACTTGTTTCTTGCAGCTGAATTGTACTTCCTTATGTCTCTGGCTGTGACACATGCACAACCAAGCTAAGATCCAACCACGCATCACTGTTCACGATGGCCTGTACTGGAGATTTCTTTGTCCAACGCTGCGATGTAGCCCGTGGAGCCTTCTCTCTAGATACTGTAGCGGACCAGGTCGAAATCAGGGGCACACCACAGTGACCTGCATCGTTGCGGCGACCTTGGGAGGCGGTGCCATCAGCCATGGCACCTGCAGCAGCGAGCAGGAGGCCGGGGGAAGAAGGGCCTATGGCCTACGGAGGCATACCGGAGACACGCGCGCACCGACACCATAGCAGGAGCTCAGCGCACGAACCGGGCGCTGCAAGGGAGAGGTCGCCTTGCAAAGTTGCAAGGCGCTGGGAGCCTGGGAGGAGGTGCGCGTAGGGCACATATGAAGATATCGCTCACTAATGGCAATCACAGGAAAGCCCAAATTGATGCTTATCCTAAGTTCAACTTGATGCCATTCAGAAGTTCAACTGAAAACGAACAAGAAACAAACATTGCAACAAGAACTAAATCAAAATCGCAGAACAGAGGAAGTGCGGCTGCCCGGCGCGGTGGGCCTTCAAGCAGCGCCGTGGTGGGGCTTCAGCCGCCGGCGCGGGAGCAGGCTTTGGGCAGCGCCGCTGCGGGGCTTCCGACGTCGGCGCGGAGGGGAGTCGAGCAGTGCCGTGGGGGGCTCCGGCCGACGGCAGCCCACAGGTGTTCATGCGGCGGCGCGTCGCAGGGATTCAGGCGGCGCAGGTCGGGGACGGCATGGGGCGAAGGCGTGTGCGTAGGGGCGGCAGCACGAGATCGATGGCCGCTACAGAGCGACGCCTGGGGGAGGGGTGGCGACGCTCGGGGGAAGAAGCCGCGCGCATGGGGACGGGCGGCGGAGCTCGGGGGAAGGGGCCGACGGAGCTCGGGGGAAGAAGCCGCGCGCGTGGGGAGGGTCGGCGGCGCTCGGGGAAGGAAGCGGCGGCAGGTGGTGTGGCCGGGAGGCGACGGCCGCGCCTTTCCGGTGGAGGAGGGAGAGGGGTGGTCCGGGGGCTCCTCGCCGGCTGGGGCGGCGGGGTTAGTACTGATGGGCTGGTAAGTGCCCATCATCTCTGGGGAGGGGATTTCGGGAGGAAGAGGAGACTGTGAGGGTGGGGCAGTACTTTTTTTTTGTTCGAACCGGTTCAGTGGGTTTCTCTGATTCGCGTCTCTATGGAACCGGTTGGTGCTCAAAATAATATTCTGAGCACCGGTATATATATATATATATATATATATATATATATATATATATATATATATATATATAAGTTGGGAGATTGATAACCGGCATGAATTTAAAGAGTTTTGAGGTTCAAGTGTGGAACTTACCACCACGTTGCTGCTGGCATCGTGCCACGCGGTGTCAAACTCCTGGACCGCACGCTTGAGCCGGCTCAAGTGCTGCGCCGTACTCCGTGGGCCGGAAGGGTCGACGACCGGAAGCTTGTCCTTGCCTAGGCCGCGGGTAACCGGGGACAAGTCCGCCAGGTTCCACTACTCAGCATACTCCAGCAGTGGCCCCAGGTTGACCTCGCCATGGTTGAGCTCAGTAATCCGGCCCAGCTGAGCTGAAGCCTTCTCACTGGCCGCAACAGCGGCGCGGCCGGCGTGCAGCACTAGCGTCTGTGAGCCGGGTGATGGAGAGGTCACCGCTGTAACCACCACAGCAAGTTGCTGAGCGGTAAGCTTGGCGCCTTCCGGGTGAGCTCCCTTTGCGGCAGCAGGTTTGCCGGTTGAAGCTGCCGGAGGAGTTGGTGCTGCGTCCTTGGTTGGCGCAGGAGATTCCGGCGCTTCCTTAGCCGGTGATGAGTTTGCCGGCGCGGAAGTTTCCGGCACGGTCTTGGCGGGAGAGGGAGTGGCCTTCTTCTTCTTCGGAGTGGGAGGAACCAGAGGTTCCGCCCGCTCCGCGTCTTCGTTACCGGTGCCGGTGTTGCTAGCGCCGGTGTCTTCAATATCTGGAGGGGAGGTGAAGTCCCCCTCCGCGCGGAAATCAGAAGATTTAGGGGCCGCGCGCCCCAAACTTGTGTTGCCTCCCAGAGGGGAGGCTGGAGATTTGCCGGCACCAGATGGTACCGGGCTTGCTTGAGGAGGAGGAGAGGTCCTGGCAACATCCTCAGGAGCTTCCGGCCTCATGCCAGGTGCGCTCCTGGTGAGGCTTAGAGCGGGCCTAAAAGAGAAAAGAAAGAGAGTTAGAAAAAGCAATGGAACAAGGAAGATATCGTGCAAAATATAAAAGGTATGAGGAACCGGAAGCTAGGCGCTTCTTGCTATAGGGCTTCACGCCGTCGTCCTTCTTGGAGCGCTTGGCGGGGGGAGCTTCGCTGGGGCCGGCCTTAGGGGCCGGAGCCTTGTTCTTTCGCCCCCGGGAAGTCAGGTTGTCCAGGAACTCCTGGCCAACCTCGGCGGACAAAGGAACAGCACGCTCCACAACCTGAGGGTTTGCGCTGGCTGAGCTGAGATCTACAGAGAAACAGTTCGTAAGGAAACAGATGAACAAAATACCTTGAGAATAACGACCTCGTCGTCAGAATCGGAACCGTTTGCCGGATGAGGGGCGGAAGAGTTACCGGGGCGCGAGGTATGGGTCCGGCCTGTCAACACCCGGATTTTTAAGTCCAGATGCCTATTATGCCATTCGTCGCAATCCCAGGAATAATGTTTTTGCGAGACATAATAGATTGATATCACAACACATCATTCATTACAACACATAATCGTCTTACAACAAAGGATCACATGATCCAGTCTTAATACAACATAGTGGATCTAGAGATCCTATTACAAAACACATAGCGGAAGCGAAGTAGTAGCGGTCATGGTCCATCTATTCCACAGGCAACTGTTGACGTCAGGAGTGGTCCTAGTTGTCGTAGACGTCCTGCTGTCCATCTTCCTCGTACTGCTGTTCTCCTTCATAGTCTAGCCATTTGAATAGCCAGGGACAAAGCCGTGAGTACTTTAAAGTACTCGCAAACTAATACTAATGTAAGCACTATCAACTATAGTAAGGGGGTTCTAAGCTCTAGTTTCATTTGCATAAAGCCAGTTTTATTTCATAAGCACTTTAGTAAACAAAACCTCTTCATTTGCCTAACTTACTCAAGTGGGAACATTAGTGTCATTCCCACAACTCAGTTGTGATTCAAAGTCAAAGTCACCTTTCAATTCAAGTCACCATTCACCGTTCATATTTTTAGAAAAGTTCTGATGACGGAACAGTATGGCCTTTCCAACTGTCCATGACCGCGGACGCGGCTATTCGAATAGGTTAAACTCTGCAGAGGTTGTACACTTGTGCCACAACAATTGCAATAGTTCGTCAGGGGTAACTGGCCCTGATTTATCGTACGCAGTACGCGAACTACCAATCCTAACCTTTCATTTACATATCCTAGTATATGCACCTCTCCCCATGAGCTTGGCCTCCCGGTGAAAACCAACTGTTAACCCGGAAACTGCACAGGGCTTGGGCCGGACATTCACCTCGTTTCACGTCATTTCTCATCATTTCTTTTGTTGTAGAGGCAGCCTCCAGCCTAACCCCGATGACGCTTGTTTAGAGGGAACCCATACTAAGATACATAAATTTCTAGCTAAGCCTTACCCAGATTCAGGTATTGTGGGGGTACTTGTAAAATTGGAATGGTATCGCATCCGAACCCAACCATCAGTTTTGTAAAGTTCACCAAGTCATTCACATATCATATTCACCTTCAAAATCTTTCAATAGAATGACTCGTCATTCCAAGGTTTTCAAAGTCATTTCATTTCACAAGTTCCCAACCAGAGTAGTCACTTTTAATTTAGCACTAGCATCTATGTATGAGGGGTGCTAAGTACTTTGCTTTGCTTCTAGGCTAACCTTGATACTCTTGTACTAATCCAGTACTAACCAAGTAAATCATAAATCAAAAAGTACTTTGATAAAACAAAAGTAAATAAAGCTTGTAAAGTAAAACTGGGAAATAGGATCATAAGCATAAAGTAAAATGGGGTAATGCCTTGCTCATGGTGAGCTTTGCACTTTGCAAGAGTATTATCTTGCCTTGGTTGGGGAATTGGTCAAAGTGGTCTTCTTCTCCTTGGTAGAATACCTCCTCCTCTTGATAGTCTCCGGTACTAGCGTCTATAAACGAATACGAGGATACAATCACCAAACAATACTTAAGTAGACCTAATTAGCCTTAATGGCTCACACAAATGATCTAGCATCATTACTTAACATTACTACCAAAAGTTATGCTAGGGTCTCATTACTTAGTGTTAGAAAAATAATTTCCTCTCATCGAAGTGTGGATTAGGGTTTCTCTTTAGTTTGGGAGAAGTAATTTCCTCTCATTGAACATTGTTAAGATTTAATTTCCTCAATTCATAAAGGTGAGATCATGTTGACCAAGGTCAATACTTCACATTTACCATTTGAGAAACATGATTTAAATGAGGTTCCATACCTCATGCAATTTAAATCCTATTTGATTTAATATCCACAAGTGAGCATATATGAGACCAAGCAATAAGGGTCATCACATTACTTCATACCACTTGTGAAAATGATTTAAATGAGGTGCTACACCTCATAGATTTGAAACCCTAATTTTGAAATAGTTTAAATGGGCTAGATTTTGACTACATAGCCAATACTTTGCTCTAGCCCATGATCATATGAAACAACTATAGTATTTTATTACATAATAAATTAGACAACATCAAATGTGATTTATGAGAGGTGGAATCACCTCAAAATTCAAAAGGGTTGATTTTTAAGATTTATTTGAAGTTTGAAAAGTTACTGATTTGTTATTTTTACTATTCAAAAACTACACAAGCTATGAGGTTGAAACCAGTGAGGTTTGTTAGAGAATTTCATATGCTTTCTATAACATTTTGAATCACTAAATTTGGATTAGTACAATTGAAACTATTCAAATTCTAGCAATGTTCTAGTAAGCAAAAGCTGAAATAAAAGTAAACACGAAATTTGAATTTAAACCGCGGGCGGGAAAAGGAGTGGGCCGGCCCAGCGGCGGCCTGGGCCACGCGTGCATGGCGCATGCACGTCGGGCGCGGGCGACGCACGCGGTGCGTCGGATCAGGATCCGACGGCGCTGGGCCGTCGTCTTCCTCCCGACGCTGCTAACTTGCGGGGGCTCTAACTTTCACCTCGGAGCTCGGATTGAGGCGTGGTTTGTTGCGTTGGAAAGGTATTTCCAAGGGCTACAACTTTGCTGTAGGGATCCGGGGCTATGGTGATGAAAATCTGGGCGCTTTTGAGGGATGCCGCCGGTGGCCGTGATGAGCTTGTGGACGCCGGTGTGCGGCAAGGAGGGAGAGAGGGAGGCTTTAGGAGGGAGGGAGTGAAGCTGCTGGGTGGTGTGGTGATGTCCAAGGCGCGGAGGGCTGCTTATATAGGCTCCAGGGACGGGAACGCGACGTGGAGGTCATGGCGGGCGACGTCACGGGCGCGTCAAGTACAGGGGGCTCTGGTCCTTGCCATGGCGTCGGCGGAGAGGTACGGGGAGGGGTGAACGCGTGCACGGTGGCCGGCCTGCAGACGTAGTGTGCAGGGCACACGAGGACGAGGCCGACGTCGGTGTCCTTTGAGGGCGTCGCGTCGTGGCGTCCACTTGGTGCGTGGGCAGGTCAACGGTCGTGTCTAGGAGGTGTTATGAGGTGAGAGGAGTGTGGTGGCGCAGTGGGACGCGATGGGATGCAGTGTGCACGCAGAGGGAGAGGGGTGGCCACGGGTTGGTGATCAAGTGACATGGCATGAGTGTTGTGGTCAAGTCTTTGCTCTCCTTCACCAAGGACCATGTCTGGCAGGTGTCTAGGGTCCAGGGGACTGTAGGTGACATGGTGAGAGGGAGGGAAAAGGGCCAGGGCATGTGGGTGCATGGTGGTGACTATGTGAGTGGCATGGTGTGACATGGGCTATGCTATGCTTCTCCCGAGCTCAACCTTGGCATGGTGGGGGTCGGTGAGGTGAGGGAAGCTTATTTGACAAGGTGAGGGTGACTAGAGAGGGAGGAGGACAAGGGTTGGCATGTGATGTCATTTGGAGTGGCATGGTCATGTCTTGGCATTTTTTTGTGCAAAATCTTTATCCCTGGGTCCATGGCTTGGTCAAGTGGGGTGAGTCCAGGTGAATTGACAAGGTGAACAAGTGGAGAGGGGTCTAGAGCATGTACATCTAATATTTGTCAAAGTATATGTGACATAAGACAAGATTCTTGGGCATGGTGGTGATGGGAGGTGACCATGTACTTGGTGAGGTCATGCTAGGTGGGTTTGGGCACCAGGTAGTGTGGATGAGCACAAGGGAGAGAGAGGTGAGGTGATAGGAGAGTGGGTGGAATAGTGGTTGTACCTCTATGGCATCATTTTGATTATTTAACAAGGTCTCATGTGTGATGACTTTTGACCAATTTTTGTGATGGATGGGTTCTAAAAGATGTTGTGCAGCAATGTGTGGCATTGGTTTGAGATTTGGAAAGGATTTGTGAAAAATCTAAAATTTGAGGGAATCTAGAATTTGTTTCAACATAGCATCTTGGCTTGACTATTTTGAGCAATGGTCAACGATCTGGTCAAAGTGGTCAACATCAAAGTTGCTCATCTTGATGAGGTCTTGGATAAGGTGCAAATAGTTGTTAGGGTTTGGTTTAAGAATCTCTTACTAAAAGGGCTCACAGTGGGTAAGATAATATAAAGTGACAATTTGACCAATATCACATGTTTGTTGAATTTGAATTTTTCTTTGATTTGATTTGTGTTTCTTGGTGCAAAAGGGTTTGTTTTTGATATATGAGTGTTTCACAAGAAATGGCACAAGCCAAAGTGGCCTTGGTTGAAGATTTGCAAAAGTGGCTAAATGTGTATGTGAGTGAAAATGGGATTTTCTCCCTATTTGATTCCTCTCTTTTTGATTTGATTTTTTTTTGACTCCAAAGTGACTCTTACTAGTTTAGGAACCTTTTCAAACCATTGAAACCATTCCAAAAGGTCTAGCTCAAAGATTTGCAAGAATGGCCATAACACATAAGAGGTGATGTGTCAATTTTTCTTAATCTTGTAATTTGTTCTCCTTGCTTTACTTGGGCATGGGTTAGGGTCCATATAGTGTGAGATTAGGTTTAGAGATGGTTTCACACCCTTTGGGTAAGGTAATAATGCATAGGTCAAGTTTTGGGTAAAAATGGCTATGTGCCACATATGCCTCTATGCATAAGTTGCATTTGATTTTTAATTTGATTTGGCTTGACCCAATTGATGTTGTTGAGTGTTGAAATGGTATAGAGGAGTGATACAACCATTCACATCCAGTCCTAGGGTCAAGATTATCAAATTTACAAATTTGCATTTTACTCTCATATGCCTTTATGGCATTTTTAGTTTCTTTTTATTTTCTTTTGTTTCAACTTGGATTGGTAAAACTCAATGTGAGGTTTAGGGTTTTAGAGTATTTCAAATACTAATTAAACAAGCAATCATGGCAATAGCACAAGAATTAAACAAGATCTCTATGTATCAAACTTAGTTTAATAAAAGTTTTTGTTGGTTCCAAAATTTGAAACTGGGAAATTCATTTTGTTTGTTTTGAAATTTTTGGGATGTTACAAACCCTTCCCCCTTAAACAAATCTCGTCCCGAGATTTTAAGAAAAGTTAGGTTCCTAAGAAAGATTGAGCAGTGAGATTAACAGGTGAACATACTTGGCATGGCCTGAGGGGCTTCCTGGGCTTCATTGGCAGTCATGTGGTAGAAACGGCCGTTGTTGTTGTTCTGGTTCCTTCTTCCTGGAAAGCGGCGCTGTTGCTGAGCAGGTGCAGCGGTATTGGCGGCAATCTTGGCAAGATTCTTGGGGCACTCATTGGAGTAGTGACCCACAACTCCACATTCATAGCAGTTGACGGTGGACTTGTCTTTTGGGTTGACGGGAACAGCGTTACTCCCAGTCACGGGGGCAGTATTGGGGTGGTTGTTGGTGTCATTGGGGTGGTCGTGGTTGTTGTTGTTGCGATTGCCGTTGTTGTTGGGGTGGTTGTTGGTGTTGTTGCCTCCGGGCTTCGGGGGTCCTCCGTTGTTGTTGGTGTAGTTGGGGCGATAATTCTGAGTAGGGGGCTTGTTGTATCTTGGGGTAAATCCTCCAGAGGAGTTGTTGCGGTACTTCTGGGTATGGTGGGGTCCATTCTGGTTCATCATTCTGCGCTTGCGGTTCTCGTTGGCCTGATGCAGCTTTCCTTCCATCTGTATGGCTGAGTCTACGAGGGCTTCCAAGTCAGCGAACGGAATGTTCACTAACACAGTCTGCATCTCGTCGTGTAGTCCGTTCAGGAATCTTTCCTTTCTCTTTTCATTGGTGTCGGTCTCATCCGGGCGTACCTTGACAGAGTGAGAAACCCGTCGCGGTATTCCACCACGGACATTTTTCCTTGCTTGAGTTCACGGAACTCGTCTCTCATTTTCTTGATCAGTCCTTGGGGCACATGATATTTGCTAAACTTCAGCTTGAAGTCTTCCCAGGTCATCATCTGTCCCGCATTCATTGCACGGGCACTTGTCCACCAAGCTCTTGCTGGTCCGGCTAAGTAGTGCGTGGCAAACAGCACTTTCTCTGCGGCTTCAACTCCCGCAACTTCGAGGTTGCTCTCCATTGTCTGGAGCCAGTCATCAGCATCTAGGGGTTCTTCAGTCTTGTTGAATATTGGAGGGTTGGTGTTCTGGAAGTTCTTGAGCTTCGATCCTGGGTGATCATGATGGCCTTGATTGTTGTTTGCAAGCTGTTGAAGTGCTGCAATGTTGGCTTGGCGTTCAGCTCGTTCAGCTTGCCTATCCTCCAGCATGGTTTGCAACATCTGCATCATGGCGTCTTGATTGGCGCTGCGGGTTGGTGGGGCCATCTGAATATCGAGGTAGATGATAAGATAAGAGGGAAATTTCTATGGTCTGTTTTGTTAAATTTTAAAAAGTTCACAATTTGAAATTTTGAGTAGTGTTGCGGGGGTAAAAACCAACAACACTTTTTCATTCATACCAAGCATCACACATTACAAATCTAACACACCGTTGGTTTGAAGAACCATTCATTCGCTCTACGATACAAGGGGAATCCTGATACAACTCACACCTACTTAAGTGCTGGGGTGATACTACTCTTCAGGGTGGATTCTTCGTCTTCACGGGTGATGTGCTTGGTGAGAGGCGAGGGCGTTGTCCAACTCTTTGCGGGTCTTGTACAGCATGTAGTCCAGGTGTGCTACATAATGGTTCATCTCCGGGTGCGGGGGCATGGTTATTGGTCTTCCCATGGGATCATGTCTTGGGTAGTAAGTGAAGCGGTTATTCTTGAGCTTGCTCATATTCTGTCCACACAGACGGGCAATTCCTTCTTGCATGGCTCTGACTAGTCCTTCTTTCCAGGTGTTTCCCGTTAAAGAAAACCAGATGGTTTCCCATACCGGGGCTCCAAGCTTCCTTCGTAGATCAGTAGAAACGTCCCACCGAGGTGGTTCTCCGGAGTGGTTGTTGAGGGGTATTCCGAAGAACTCGGGATACGGGTGTCCTAGATATTCCATTAGTTGCTTCAAATCCTTTTCGAACCTTAGGTCGCCTCCGGGACCAAGCTGATATAACTCCCATTGGTACTCCATCTGTGAGCAATTAGGATAAGTAAGTTAAATAAGTAGTCAGGTGTGCAAAATTTTATGTAGGCTTGCAAAGAAAGTAGAGTATAGATTTCTCATTTTTGAAAAAAGATCTCAAGGATAAGAGTAAGAACAAGTTTTCACAAATATTCACTTCATTGGTTTTTGAAACTAAGTTTTTCAGACGTCCATTCTAACTAGGGTCTCCTAAGGTCAAACAATGGCTCTGATACCAACTTGTCAACACCCGGATTTTTAAGTCCAGATGCCTATTATGCCATTCGTCGCAATCCCAGGAATAATGTTTTTGCGAGACATAATAGATTGATATCACAACACATCATTCATTACAACACATAATCGTCTTACAACAAAGGATCACATGATCCAGTCTTAATACAACATAGTGGATCTAGAGATCCTATTACAAAACACATAGCGGAAGCGAAGTAGTAGCGGTCATGGTCCATCTATTCCACAGGCAACTGTTGACGTCGGGAGTGGTCCTAGTTGTCGTAGACGTCCCGCTGTCCATCTTCCTCGTACTCGGCTGTTCTCCTTCATAGTCTGGCCATTTGAATAGCCAGGGACAAAGCCGTGAGTACTTTAAAGTACTCGCAAACTAATACTAATGTAAGCACTATCAACTATAGTAAGGGGGTTCTAAGCTCTAGTTTCATTTGCATAAAGCCAGTTTTATTTCATAAGCACTTTAGTAAACAAAACCTCTTCATTTGCCTAACTTACTCAAGTGGGAACATTAGTGTCATTCCCACAACTCAGTTGTGATTCAAAGTCAAAGTCACCTTTCAATTCAAGTCACCATTCACCGTTCATATTTTTAGAAAAGTTCTGATGACGGAACAGTATGGCCTTTCCAACCGTCCATGACCGCGGACGCGGCTATTCGAATAGGTTAAACTCTGCAGAGGTTGTACACTTGTGCCACAACAATTGCAATAGTTCGTCAGGGGTAACTGGCCCTGATTTATCGTACGCAGTACGCGAACTACCAATCCTAACCTTTCATTTACATATCCTAGTATAGGCACCTCTCCCCATGAGCTTGGCCTCCCGGTGAAAACCAACTGTTAACCCGGGAACTGCACAGGGCTTGGGCCGGACATTCACCTCGTTTCACGTCATTTCTCATCATTTCTTTTGTTGTAGAGGCAGCCTCCAGCCTAACCCCGATGACGCTTGTTTAGAGGGAACCCATACTAAGATACATAAATTTCTAGCTAAGCCTTACCCAGATTCAGGTATTGTGGGGGTACTTATAAAATTGGAATGGTATCGCATCCGAACCCAACAATCAGTTTTGTAAAGTTCACCAAGTCATTCACAGATCATATTCACCTTCAAAATCTTTCAATAGAATGACTCGTCATTCCAAGGTTTTCAAAGTCATTTCATTTCACAAGTTCCCAACCAGAGTAGTCACTTTTAATTTAGCACTAGCATCTATGTATGAGGGGTGCTAAGTACTTTGCTTTGCTTCTAGGCTAACCTTGATACTCTTGTACTAATCCAGTACTAACCAAGTAAATCATAAATCAAAAAGTACTTTGATAAAACAAAAGTAAATAAAGCTTGTAAAGTAAAGCTGGGAAATAGGATCATAAGCATAAAGTAAAATGGGGTAATGCCTTGCTCATGGTGAGCTTTGCACTTTGCAAGAGTATTATCTTGCCTTGGTTGGGGAATTGGTCAAAGTGGTCTTCTTCTCCTTGGTAGAATACCTCCTCCTCTTGATAGTCTCCGGTACTAGCGTCTATAAACGAATACGAGGATACAATCACCAAACAATACTTAAGTAGACCTAATTAGCCTTAATGGCTCACACAAATGATCTAGCATCATTACTTAACATTACTACCAAAAGTTATGCTAGGGTCTCATTACTTAGTGTTAGAAAAATAATTTCCTCTCATCGAAGTGTGGATTAGGGTTTCTCTTTAGTTTGGGAGAAGTAATTTCCTCTCATTGAACATTGTTAAGATTTAATTTCCTCAATTCATAAAGGTGAGATCATGTTGACCAAGGTCAATACTTCACATTTACCATTTGAGAAACATGATTTAAATGAGGTTCCATACCTCATGCAATTTAAATCCTATTTGATTTAATATCCACAAGTGAGCATATATGAGACCAAGCAATAAGGGTCATCACATTACTTCATACCACTGGTGAAAATGATTTAAATGAGGTGCTACACCTCATAGATTTGAAACCCTAATTTTGAAATAGTTTAAATGGGCTAGATTTTGACTACATAGCCAATACTTTGCTCTAGCCCATGATCATATGAAACAACTATAGTATTTTATTACATAATAAATTAGAAAACATCAAATGTGATTTATGAGAGGTGGAATCACCTCAAAATTCAAAAGGGTTGATTTTTAAGATTTATTTGAAGTTTGAAAAGTTACTGATTTGTTATTTTTACTATTCAAAAACTACACAAGCTATGAGGTTGAAACCAGTGAGGTTTGTTAGAGAATTTCATATGCTTTCTATAACATTTTGAATCACTAAATTTGGATTAGTACAATTGAAACTATTCAAATTCTAGCAATGTTCTAGTAAGCAAAAGCTGAAATAAAAGTAAACACGAAATTTGAATTTAAACCGTGGGCGGGAAAAGGAGTGGGCCGGCCCAGCGGCGGCCTGGGCCACGCGTGCATGGCGCATGCACGTCGGGCGCGGGCGACGCACGCGGTGCGTCGGATCAGGATCCGACGGCGCTGGGCCGTCGTCTTCCTCCCGACGCTGCTAACTTGCGGGGGCTCTAACTTTCACCTCGGAGCTCGGATTGAGGCGTGGTTTGTTGCGTTGGAAAGGTATTTCCAAGGGATACAACTTTTCTGTAGGGATCCGGGGCTATGGTGATGAAAATCTGGGCGCTTTTGAGGGATGCCGCCGGTGGCCGTGATGAGCTTGTGGACGCCGGTGTGCGGCAAGGAGGGAGAGAGGGAGGCTTTAGGAGGGAGGGAGTGAAGCTTCTGGGTGGTGTGGTGATGTCCAAGGCGCGGAGGGCTGCTTATATAGGCTCCAGGGACGGGAACGCGACGTGGAGGTCATGGCGGGCGACGTCACGGGCGCGTCAAGTACAGGGGGCTCTGGTCCTTGCCATGGCGTCAGCGGAGAGGTACTGGGGAGGGGTGAACGTGTGCACGGTGGCTGGCCTGCGGACGTAGTGTGCGGGGCACACGAGGACGAGGCCGACGTCGGTGTCCTTTGAGGGCGTCGCGTCGTGGCGTCCACTTGGTGCGTGGGCAGGTCAACGGTCGTGTCTAGGAGGTGTTATGAGGTGAGAGGAGTGTGGTGGCGCAGGTGGGACGCGATGGGATGCAGTGTGCACGCAGAGGGAGAGGGGTGGCCACGGGTTGGTGATCAAGTGACATGGCATGAGTGTTGTGGTCAAGTCTTTGCTCTCCTCCACCAAGGACCATGTCCGGCGGGTGTCTAGGGTCCAGGGGACTGTAGGTGGCATGGTGAGAGGGAGGGAAAAGGGCCAGGGCATGTGGGTGCATGGTGGTGACTATGTGAGTGGCATGGTGTGACATGGGCTATGCTATGCTTCTCCCGAGCTCAACCTTGGCATGGTGGGGGTCAGTGAGGTGAGGGAAGCTTATTTGACAAGGTGAGGGTGACTAGAGAGGGAGGAGGACAAGGGTTGGCATGTGATGTCATTTGGAGTGGCATGGTCATGTCTTGGCATTTTTTTGTGCAAAATCTTTATCCCTGGGTCCATGGCTTGGTCAAGTGGGGTGAGTCCAGGTGAATTGACAAGGTGAACAAGTGGAGAGGGGTCTAGAGCATGTACATCTAATATTCGAACTCCATTCCATATTCAAGTTCTACCATTTCAACATCCAACTTTAAGTGTGTCACCCTACGGTTCGTGAACTATGCGGACATGGTTGAGTACTCACTCCGACCAATAACCAATAGAGGGATCTGGAGATCCATAATGGCTCCCACATATTCATCGATGACTTTAGTGATCGAATGAACCATTCACATACGATACCAATTCCCTTTGTCACGCGATATTTTACTTGTCGGAGGTTTGATCTTCGGTATCACTCTATACCTTGTTCAACCTCGTCTCCTGACAAGTACTCTTTACTCGTACCGTGGTATGTGGTCTCTTATGAACTTATTCATATGCTTGCAAGACATTAGACGACATTCCACCGAGAGGGCCCAGAGTATATCTATCCGTCATCGGGATGGACAAATCCCACTGTTGATCCATATGCCTCAACTCATACTTTCCGGATACTTAATCCCACCTTTATAACCACCCATTTACGCAGTGGCGTTTGATGTAATCAAAGTACCTTTCCGGTATAAGTGATTTACATGATCTCATGGTCATAAGGACTAGGTAACTATGTATCGAAAGCTTATAGCAAATAACTTAACGACGAGATCTTATGCTACGCTTAATTGGGTGTGTCCATTACATCATTCATACAATGATATAACCTTGTTATTAATAACATCCAATGTTCATGATTATGAAACTAATCATCCATTAATCAACAAGCTAGTTAAGAGGCATACTAGGGACTCTTTGTTTGTCTACATATCACACATGTACTAATGTTTCGGTTAATACAATTATAGCATGATATATAAACATTTATCATAAACACAAAGATATAAATAATAACCACTTTATTATTGCCTCTAGGGCATATCTCCTTCGAGTCTCCCACTTGCACTAGAGTCAATAATCTAGTTTACATTTGTAAAGATATAACACCTTGGCCTTCGGTGCTTTATCATGTATTGCTCACGGGAGAGGTTTTAGTCAACGGATCCGACACGCTCGAAACGTATGTATTTTGTAATTCATTTGCGTCTCAACGCATCACTCATTTCCAAATGAGTCGGCATTAAATATGTTTGGTCTTTTGGTGGAACCTTAATTCCGCGGTCTGAAATATGTCACTAATATTGTCACACACAATATAGCTTCAAAATTCGACTCGTCGGAAATACACCAAGTTCTCAAAGAACCTCTTGACTTAACATCCTTTGTCATTGTCAAAACAATGACATACTCTGCCTTCTTTTGCAGAATCCGTCACAATATTTAGAACTCTTCTAAATCTAGCATAGACAATCTTCTAGCTCATTGTGCTACTTTTTAAACAACACTTAATCTAATTTGAGATTGAAATTATATTTTATATGTGACAAAACCAATATCGGTGTAACACCTTACAGCGATTTGTTTGTCATTTCTTCATACAAAAAAAATATATATATATATCCTTAGTTCTTCTAAAGTACTCAAGGATATTCTTACTGTCGTCCAATGATCATCATATGAATCATTCTGGTATATGCTCATAACACTTTATAGCACATGATATCTGATTGTGTACATATTATTCGTGATCTATAATCACTCATGTGTTTTTACTCAAGTCTTGTTAAAACTTCACATGACAAGAATATTTTCTTAATATTTCAATATCCATTCTATGTACTTTGACTTAAACTTATTTTGTGTTTCAATCTATCTTCATAGATCTTGACACTAGATATGTTTCAGTCCATATCCTTTCATTGAAATTAATTTCTCAATGAAACCTTTTGATCAAGTATATAATTACATCATTTATAACTAACTATATGTCACCTACATAAAGTATTATAAATGTGTCTTAGCGCTCCCACTTAATTTCTTGCAAATGCAAGCCTCTTCATCGTCTCTGATGAAATCAAAAACTCTTTGACTATTTTCATCTGGTGAAGATTCCAACTCCGCGATACTCACTTCATCCAATTGAAGTTCGTATACCTATCTAGTATTCTACGGACTAGCAAAACTATTGGTTGTATCTTGTATACACCTTTAATACACACTTCTGTTAAGTAATGTATTTTGCCATCCTACTATCATATCTCAAAAAGAAATATGTAGCGATTACTAGAATAATCCACATAGACTATAAGCATTGCTACGGAAGATCTAATCTTATCGTAGTCAACTCTTTGAACTTTGTCTTAAACAACTTTTCGACAAGTCGAGCTTCTTCAAGGATATTTCATCCAAGTCCATCAATTCTATAGATCCATTTACTTTCAAAAAGTATTTATCTATCTTGGATTTCATGGCGTATAGCCATTTTAACGGAGTCAGGGCCCATCATAACTTCTTTGTATGTAGTTGATTTATCATTGTTCAAAAAACAATCCTTTGTACACAAATCATTTATTTGATCACAAAGTAAATCATACCTACAAAGTTCAATAGGTACTTTGATCTCCATGGCTAAAACATTTTGTAGTCATGGGAGCTATGATCGACGTGGCAGCTTCCGGAACCAATTCCGATGCTGCGCTACTCTGATCATTATGCTCAGGTTCATAAACCTTATCAAGTTCTATTGTCCTCCCACTCAAATACTTCGCTAGAAACAATTTCTTAGAAATAAGTAAGAAACATTGACAAACACTTTTGTCTTTGTCTCCATAGTGGAAAGAATTCCCAATCAATTCTTTGGGATAACCAACAAAGACATTCATCCGATTTTGGTTGTAAACTTATTTACTTATGCTATGCATACCAAAATTTAAGAAAGGACTATTAGGGTTCATACCCATGCCATAACTCGTATGGTGTCATTTCAACGGATCATGATGATGCTCTATTCAGTGTAAAAGCGGTAGTCTCTAAAGCATAATCCACAAAAATATAATGGCTTCATTTTTATTTTATCTCATCATTAATCCAACAAAGTTTGGATACGTCTCTCGGATACTCCATCATCACTATGATACTCCATGACACGTGAGTTGTAAAACAATTTCATAACTCTCTTAGATGTTCGCTAAAACTCGTAATTCAAATATTTCCACCATGATCCAATCATAGATATTTGATTTTTCTATTACGATGATTTCCACTTCATGCTGAAATTTATTTGAATCCATTCAAATGTTTCAAACTTCTTTCTTATTTAATATATCCTCATATATATACTCAATTCATTGTTGGAAGTTTTTATGAAGTAGAAGAATCTCCCGCACACAACTATGTCCAGTGAACCACATACATCATCATGTATTTTTCCACTAAGTTAGTTGCCCGTTCAACTCTTGGCCTATGAACGGTATTTTAGTCATTCTCTTTAGAAAAGATTTGCAAGCGTCAAACGATTCAAAAATCAAATGACTCCAAAAATCCATTTGCATGGAGTTTCTTCATGCGTTCCTTTCCAACATGACCTAAATGGCGGTTCCACAAATAAGTGGAATTCAAATCATTTGCCTTATGGCATTTTAGCGTCGATGTTATGTATGTGTGTTTCACCATTAAGATTTATAATAACTTATCCATCGTACATGGAGTAATGTCATAATTTAAACAACTCATTGTTTTCATTTGACCAAAGCAAAATAACAATTATTAAGTTCTATATTATAAATTCTAAGGGCTAGATAGAATGCCAACGATGAACATAATAACACTTTATTTTTGTTCCAGGCGTGCATTCCTATCATATTCCTTGTCAGTCACTTAGTCCATTGAATTCTTGTATTGCGTTGTTTTTGTATGACACTTCATACCAACCAATATAGTACTAATACCCAAGAATTTCATAGTGTGACCTAACTAGGAATACAATCATAACATGTATATCATTTATATACACCCGAGCTAGACTTTCTAGTCTTTTCTTTCTTTTCTGCCAAAATATCTTTTGCAGTTTCTCTTTTAGCTTTCGTCATTATTCAGAAAAACACTTCAACATTAATAACTTCTAGGTTTGTTGGTCTGATACCAATAACCTTGAGGTTCTTATTTTGAAGTTGATCATCATATGACAAGTGTTCCGGATTTCACTATTAGTAACCTTGTAATATGATGAACAATTTCACTCATAATTTTATCCATCATATCATGACGACTTTCCGAGACCATGTCTGTACATGCTAGGCTCGTAAAGTTTTAACCTTGGTATTTGCATGTGCAAATCTAGCTTGCACCCGTTGTATGCACACGTAGAATCTATCACACCCGATCATCACGTGATGCTTCGAAACGACGAGTCTTAGCAACGGTGCATATTAAGGATGGTCACTTCATGGATATGCGAATATCGTTAGTGCCCCAATAGTTGGAGGATTGTGACGCCTTGCGTCTTCAACCTTTGTACATTCCCATAAAACTTATGAGTTCATGTAGTCTCACCAAATTATATTCTATCATCTTGCAATAAGGTCTTAGATATCACATATATCTCATACCTTGATTATTTCGAAAACTAAATTTTCAGCTCCTTACTTTTCAAACAGATTTGAACTTCAAGTTTCACGGAGACAAGATAACTTTAGGTACTAATTGAAACCATAGCTCTTTGAATCAACAATGTGAGGTTTACTAAAAGTTTGCAATAGGACTTAATCAATTCTTGATTCTTTAACAATACGGTACCAATCCGTAAAGTTTCTTGTCGGATTTTAACGAGTATTTCTATCTCAATTACAAGACTAGCGCATGGTAGAAAACGGATGCCAATACTACAAAATTAATTCAAAATACTACTCGGACTATGTTTATGATAATTAGTTCATGTTTTAATCTAATTACTAATGAACTCCCACTTAATACAACATCCCTCATAGTTGTTAAGTGGTACACGATCCAAATCCACTACACCAAAACCGATCATCACGTGAGATGATGTAGCTTCAATGTTGAACATCAACATGTTGATCATATCATCCATATGACTCGTGTTCAACCTTTCGGTCTCCGTTGTCCCGAGGCCATGTCTGTACATGCTAGGCTCGTCAAGCAAACCCAAGTATTCCGCGTGTGCAACATGGCTTACACCCGTTGTATGTGAACGTTGAATCTATCACATCCGATCATCACGAGATGCTTCGAAACGACGAAGCTGTACAACGGTGCATACGAGGGGAGAACACTTTATTATCTTGATATTAATGTGAGGGATCATCTTATAATGCTACCGTCGCGATCTAAGCAAAATAAGATGCATAAAGGATTAACATCACATGCAGTTCATATGTGATATGATATGGCCCTTTTGTCTTTGCGCCTTTGATCTTCATCTCCAAAGCACGGACATGATCTCCATCATCTTCGGGCATGATCTCCATCATTGTCGGCGTAGCGTCAAGGTCAATGCCGCCGTCTCCATGATTGTCCTCCATGTAGCAACTATTACAACTACTTTGAAATACTACTCAACATGAAATTTAAAGACAACCATAAGGCTCCTGCCGGTTGCCACAATACAATAATGATCATCTCATACATATTCATCATCACATTATGGCCATATCACATCACCAAACCCCGCAAAAACAAGTTAGACGTCTCTAATTTGGTTTGCATATTTTACGTGGTTTAGGGTTTTCGAGTAAGATCTAATCTACCTACGAACATGAACCACAACGGTGATACTAGTGTTGTCAATAGAAGAGTAAATTGAATCTTCACTATAGTAGGAGAGACGAGACACCCGCAAAGCCTCTCATGCAATACAAGTTGCATGTCGAACGAGGAGCAAGTCTCATGAACGCGGTCATGTAAAGTTAGCCCGAGCCGCTTCATCCCACTATGCCACAAAGATGCAAAGTACTCAAACTAAAGATAACAAGAGCATCAACGCCCACAAAACCATTGTGTTCTACTCGTGCAACCATCTATGCATAGACACGGCTCGATACCACTCGTAGGATAACGTTGCATAGAAAACAAAAAATTTCCTACCGCGAACACGCAATCCAAGCCAAGATGCAATCTAGAAGATGGTAGCAACGAGGGGGTATCGAGTCTCACCCTTGAAGAGATTCCAAAGCCTACAAGATGAGGCTCTTGTTGCTGCGGTAGACGTTCACTTGCCGCTTGCAAAAGCGCGTAGAAGATCTTGATCACGATCGCTTCCGGCGCCACGAACGGGCAGCACCTCCGTACTCGGTCACACGTTCGGTTGTTGATGAAGACGACGTCCACCTCCCCGTTCCAGCGGGCAGCGGAAGTAGTAGCTCCTCTTGAATTCGACAGGCACGACGGCATGGTGTCGGTGGTGGTGGAGAAATCCGGCGAGCTTCGCTTAAGCGTGCGGGATGTGGTGGAGGAGAGAGACCGCTAGGGTTTGGGGAGAGAGGGGGTTGGGCGCCGGCCCTCTAAGGGGTGCGGCCAAGGCTGAGGCTTGAAGTAATCAGCCCCCTCTCCTATGCCCCTCATTATATAGGTGGAAGCACCAAGAGTTCTAGTCCAAGTCTTCGAATAAGACCCCAACACTAAAACCTCCCATATGTGGGAAACCTACTCAAGGAGGGAGTCCTACCCAAGGTGGGACTCCCACCTTTCCTTGAGGTGGGTTGGCCGGCCACCCTAGGGAGTCCACCTTGGACTCCTCCCTTTAGGGTTGGCTGGTCATGCAAGGTGGAGTCCCTCCGGGACTCTACTTTCCATGGTGATTTCTTCCGGACTTTTCTAGAACCTTCTAGAACCTGCCATAAATGCACCGGATCATTTCCAAACTTGGAATATGACTTCCTATATATGAATCTTATTCTCCGGACCATTCCGGAACTCCTCGTGATGTCCGGGATCTCATCCGGGACTCCGAACAAATATTCGAACTCCATTCCATATTCAAGTTCTACCATTTCAACATCCAACTTTAAGTGTGTCACCCTACGGTTCGTGAACTATGCGGACATGGTTGAGTACTCACTCCGACCAATAACCAATAGCGGGATCTGGAGATCCATAATGGCTCCCACATATTCAACGATGACTTTAGTGATCGAATGAACCATTCACATACGATACCAATTCCCTTTGTCACGCGATATTTTACTTGTCGGAGGTTTGATCTTCGGTATCACTCTATACCTTGTTCAACCTCGTCTCCTGACAAGTACTCTTTACTCGTACCGTGGTATGTGGTCTCTTATGAACTTATTCATATGCTTGCAAGACATTAGACGACATTCCACCGAGAGGGCCCGGAGTATATCTATCCGTCATCGGGATGGACAAATCCCACTCGTTGATCCATATGCCTCAACTCATACTTTCCGGATACTTAATCCCACCTTTATAACCACCCATTTACGCGAGTGGCGTTTGATGTAATCAAAGTACCTTTCCGGTATAAGTGATTTACATGATCTCATGGTCATAAGGACTAGGTAACTATGTATCGAAAGCTTATAGCAAATAACTTAACGACGAGATCTTATGCTACGCTTAATTGGGTGTGTCCATTACATCATTCATACAATGATATAACCTTGTTATTAATAACATCCAATGTTCATGATTATGAAACTAATCATCCATTAATCAACAAGCTAGTTAAGAGGCATACTAGGGACTCTTTGTTTGTCTACATATCACACATGTACTAATGTTTCGGTTAATACAATTATAGCATGATATATAAACATTTATCATAAACACAAAGATATAAATAATAACCACTTTATTATTGCCTCTAGGGCATATCTCCTTCAGGAGGCTGATGCGTGTAGTTGACACGTCCGTTGGGAAACCCAAGAGGAAGGTGTGATGCGCACAGTAGCAAGTTTTCCCTCAGAAAGAAACCAAGGTTTATAGAACCAGGAGGAGCCAAGAAGCACGTTGAAGGTTGATGGCGGAGGAGTGTAGTGCGGCAAAACACCAGGGATTCCGGCGCCAACGTGGAACCTGCACAACACAATCACAGAACTTTGCCCCAACGTAACAGCGAGGTTGTCAATCTCACCGGCTTGCTGTAAACAAAGGATTAGATGTATAGTGTGGATGATGATGGTTGTTTGCAAAGAACAATAAAGAACAATTGCAGCAGATTATATTTCGGATGTAAAGAATAGGACCGGGGTCCACAGATCACTAGCGGTGTCTCTCCCATAAGATAGCGAGATGTTGGGTGAACAAATTACGGTTGGGCAATTGACAAATAAAGAAGGCATAACAATGCACATACATATATCATGATGAGTACTATGAGATTTAATCGGGGCATTACGACAAAGTACATAGACCTCTATCCGAGCATGCATCTATGCCTAAAAAGTCCACCTTCGAGGTTATCATCCGAACCCCTCCGGTATTAAGTTGTAAACAACGAGACAATTGCATTAAGTATGGTGCGTAATGTAATCAACACAAATATCCTTAGACAAAGCATCGATGTTTTATCCCTAGTGGCAACAGCACATCCACAACCTTAGAACTTTCCGTCACTCGTCCCGGATTTAATGGAGGCATGAACCCACTATCGAGCATAAATACTCCCTCTTGGAGTCACAAGTATCAACTTGGCCAGAGCCTCTACTAGCAACGGAGCGCATGCAAGAACATAAATAACATATATGATAGATTGATAATCAACTTGACATAGTATTCAATATTCATCGGATCCCAACAAACACAACATGAAGGATCACAAATAGATGATCTTGATCATGATAGGCAGTTCACAAGATCTAACATGATAGCACAATGGGGAGAAGACAACCATCTAGCTACTGCTATGGACCCATAGTCCAGGGGTGGACTACTCACACATCGATCCGGAGGCGATCATGGCGATGAAGAGACCTCCGGGAGATGATTCCCCTCTCCGGCAGGGTGCCGGAGGCGATCTCCTGAATCCCCCGAGATGGGATTGGCGGAGGCGGCGTCTCTTGAAGGTTTTCCGTATCGTGGCTCTCGGTACTGGGGGTTTCGCGACGGAGGCTTTAAGTAGGTGGAAGGGCAGGTCAAGAGGCGGCACGAGGGGCCCACGCAACAGGCCGGCGCGGCCAAGGCTTGGGCCGCGCCGCCCTGTTATCTGGCCACCTCGTGGCCCCACTTCGTAAGTCCTCCGGTCTTCTGGAAGCTTCGTGCAAAAATAGGACCCTGGGCGTTGATTTCGTCCAATTCCGAGAATATTTCCTTACTAGGATTTCTGAAACCAAAAACAGCAGAAAACAGGAATCGGCTCTTCGGCATCTCGTCAATAGGTTAGTGTCGGAAAATACATAATAATGACATATAATGTGTATAAAACATGTGAGTATCATCATAAAAGTAGCATGGAACATAAGAAATTATAGATACGTTTGGGACGTATCAAGCATCCCCAAGCTTAGTTCCTACTCGCCCTCGAGTAGGTAAACGATAACAAAGATAATTTACGAAGTGACATGCTATCATAATCTTGATCATACTATTGTAAAGCATATGAGATGAATGCAACGATTCGAAGCAATGATGAAGATAATGAGTAAACAAATGAATCATATAGCAAACACTTTTCATGAATGATACTTTCAAGACAAGCATCAATAAGACTTGCATAAGAGTTACTCATAAAGCAATAAATTCGAAGTAAAGACATTGAATCAACACAAAGGAATATCAAGTTTCAGCGGTTGCTTTCAACTTCAACATATTTATCTCATGGATAATTGTCAACACAAAGTAATATAACAAGTGCAATAAGTAAACATGTAAGAATCAATGCACACAGTTGATACAAGTGTTTGCTTCTAAGATAGAAAGAATAGGCAAACTGACTCAACAATAAAGTAGAAGATAGGCCCTTCGCAGAGGGAAGCATTGATTACTATATTTGTGCTAGAGATTTTCATTTTGAAAACAAGAAACAATTTTGTCAACGGTAGTAATAAAGCATATGTGTTATGTATAAGACATCTTATAAGTTGCAAGCCTCATGCATAGTATACTAATAGTGCTCGCACCTTGTCCTAATTAGCTTGGATTAACACTCGATTATCATTGCATAGCATATGTTTCAACCAAGTGTCACAAAGGGGTACCTCTATGCCGCTCGTACAAAGGTCTAAGGAGAAAGCTCGCATTGGATTTCTCGCTTTTGATTATTCTCAACTTAGACATCCATACCGGGACAACATAGACAACAGATAATGGACTCCTCTTTAATGCATAAGCATTCAACAACAATTAATATTCTCATAAGAGGTTGAGGATTAGCTGCCCACACTGAAACTTCCACCATGAATCATGGCTTTAGTTAGCGGCCCAATGTTCTTCTCTAACAGTATGCATACTCAAACCATTTGATTGTGAGAACCGCCCTTACTTCAGACAAGACGAACATGCATAGCAACTCACATGATATTCAACAAAGGTAAAAGAGTTGATGGCGTCCCCAGAAACATGGTTACCGCTCAACAAGCAACTTATTAAGAAATAAGACACATAAGTACATATTCTTCACCACGATAGTTTTTAAGGCTATTTTGTCCCATGAGCTATATATTGCAAAGGTAAAGAATGGAAATTTAAAGGTAGCACTCAAGTAATTTACTTTGGAATGGCGGAGAAATACCATGTGGTAGGTAGGTATGGTGGACACAAATGGCATAGTATTTGGCTCAAGGATTTGGATGCACGAGAAGAATTCCTCTCAATACAAGGCTAGGCTAGCAAGGTTGTTTGAAGCAAACTCAAGTATTAAAGGTGCAGCAAAGCTCACATATGAACATATTGTAACTATTATAAGACTTTACATTGTCTCCTTGTTGTTCAAACACCTTAACCGAGAAAATATCTAGACTCTAGAGATCAATCATGCAAACCAAATTTTAACAAGCTCTACGTAGTTCTTCATTAATGGGTACAAGGTACATGATGCAAGAGCTTAAACAAGATCTATATGAGCACAACAATTGCCAAGTATCACATTATTCAAGACATTAAACCATTTACCACATGCGGCATTTTCCGTTTTCAACCATATAACAATGAATGAAATAGTCCAACTTTCACAATGAACATTAAAGATAAAGCTAAGAACATATGTGTTCATACGAAACAGCGGAGCGTGTCTCTCTCCTAAACAAAGAATGCTAGGATCCGATTTATTCAAACAAAAACAAAAATAAAAACAAACAGACGCTCCAAGTAAAGCACATAAGATGTGACGGAATAAAAATATAGTTTCACTAGAGGAACCTGATAAGTTGTCGATGAAGAAGGGATGCTTTGGGCATCCCCAAGCTTAGACGCTTGAGTCTTCTTAAAATGTGCAGGGATGAACCACGGGGGCATCCCCAAGCTTTGACTTTTCACTCTTCTTGATCATATTGTATCATCCTCCTCTCTTGACCCTTGAAAACTTCCTCCACACCAAACTCAAAACAAACTCATTAGAGGGTCGGTGCATAATTCATATATTCAGAGGTGACATAATCATTCTTAACACTTCCGGACATTGCACAAAGCTACTGAAAGTTAATGGAACAAAGAAATCCATCTAACATAGCAAAACGAGGCAATGCGAAATAAAAGGCGAGAATCTGTCAAAACGAACGGTTCGTAAAGACGAATTTTAAAGTGGCACCGAGACTTGCTCGGATGAAAAATGCCCAAATTGAATGAAAGTTGCGTACATATCCGAGGACCACGCACGTAAATTGGTAGATTTTTTTAATTTTTCTACGGAGACTACTTGCTCAAATTCGTGACGACAAGAAATCTGTTCCTTCGCAGCAATCCAAATCTAGTATTGGCTTTACTATCAAAGACTTTACTTGGCACAACAATGCAATAAAATAAAGATAAGGAGAGGTTGCTACGGTAATAACAACTTCCAAGACTCAAATATAAAACAAAAGTACTGTAGTAAAATAAACACATGGGTTATCTCCCAAGAAGTGCTTTCTTTATAGCCATTAAGATGGGCTCAGCAGTTTTAATGATGCAGTCGCAAGAAATAGTAGTTGAAGTAAAAGAGAGCATCAAAAAGCAAATTCAAAACAAATTTAAGCCTAACCCACTTCCTATGAAAAGGAATCTTGTAAATAAACAAATTCATGAAGCATAATGCAACAAGCATAGAAAGATAAAACAAGTGCAGCTTCAAGATTTTCAGCAAAAAGAGAGGTGTTTTAGTAACATGAAAATTTCTACAACCATATTTTCCTCCCTCATAATAATATCCAGTAGCATCATGAGCAAACTCAACAATATAACTATCAAATGAAACATTCTTATCATGAGTCTCATGCATAAAATTATTACTACTCCCAACATAAGCATAGTCATTCTTATTAATTGTAGTGGGAGCAAATTCAACAAAGTAGCTATCATCAAATATAGGAGGCTTATTGTAATCATAATTAAATTTATCCTCCATAGTAGGCGGCACCAGAAGACCACTATCATTATAATCATCATAAATAGGAGGCAAAGTATCATCAAAGAAAATTTTCTCCTCCATCCTTGGGGGACTAAAAATATCATGCTCATCAAAACCAGCTTCCCCATGCTTAAATTCTTCCATAGCATTAGCAATAATAGTGTTCAAAGAGTTCATGCTAATAACATTGCTACAACTATTTTGCAAACAAAGTTCCATGGGTTTTTTAATTTTCTCTTCAAACACCTCATGTCCTAACTCAAGATAAATACTACAAAGATCTCTAATATTTTTGTTATTTTCCATTAAGCCTAACTAGTGAAATCACACAACTTAGTATTCTTAGGAGTATTCATTTTAACAGTAGTAAATAAAGCAAACTAAATAAAGTAAATGCAAGTAACTAATTTTTTTGTGTTTTTGATATAGAGAACAAGACAGTAAATAAAGTAAAACTAGCAACTAATTTTTTTGTGTTTTTGATATAGAGAGCAAACAAAGCAGTAAATAAAGTAAAGCAAGACAAAAACAAAGTAAAGAGATTGGATGTGGGAGACTCCCCTTGCAGCGTGTCTAGCTTGATCTCCCCGGCAATGGCTCCAGAAAAAATGCTTGATGCGTGTAGTTGACACGTCCGTTGGGAACCCCAAGAGGAAGGTGTGATGCGCACAGTAGCAAGTTTTGCCTCAGAAAGAAACCAAGGTTTATCGAACCAGGAGGAGCCAAGAAGCACGTTGAAGGTTGATGGCGGAGGAGTGTAGTGCGGCGCAACACCAGGGATTCCGGCGCCAACGTGGAACCTGCACAACACAATCACAGAACTTTGCCCCAACGTAACAGCGAGGTTTTCAATCTCACCGGCTTGCTGTAAACAAAGGATTAGATGAATAGTGTGGATGATGATGGATGTTTGCAAAGAACAGTAAAGAACAATTGCAGCAGATTGTATTTCAGATGTAAAGAATAGAACCGGGGTCCACAGATCACTAGCGGTGTCTCTCCCATAAGATAGCAGATGTTGGGTGAACAAATTACAGTTGGGCAATTGACAAATAAAGAAGGCATAACAATGCACATACATATATCATGATGAGTACTATGAGATTTAATCGGGGCATTACGACAAAGTACATAGACCGCTATCCAGCATGCATCTATGCCTAAAAAGTCCACCTTCGAGGTTATCATCCGAACCCCTCCGGTATTAAGTTGTAAACAACGAGACAATTGCATTAAGTATGGTGCGTAATGTAATCAACACAAATATCCTTAGACAAAGCATCGATGTTTTATCCCTAGTGGCAACAGCACATCCACAACCTTAGAACTTTCCGTCACTCGTCCCAGATTTAATGGAGGCATGAACCCACTATCGAGCATAAATACTCCCTCTTGGAGTCACAAGTATCAACTTGGCCGAGCCTCTACTAGCAACGAAGAGCATGCAAGAACATAAATAACATATATGATAGATTGATAATCAACTTGACATAGTATTCAATATTCATCGGATCCCAACAAACACAACATGAAGGATTACAAATAGATGATCTTGATCATGATAGGTAGCTCACAAGATCTAACATGATAGCACAATGGGGAGAAGACAACCATCTAGCTACTGCTATGGACCCATAGTCCAGGGGTGGACTACTCACACATCGATCCGGAGGCGATCATGGCAATGAAGAGACCTCCGGGAGATGATTCCCCTCTCCGGCAGGGTGCCGGAGGCGATCTCCTGAATCCCCCGAGATGGGATTGGCGGCGGCGGCGTCTCTAGAAGGTTTTCCGTATCGTGGCTCTCGGTACTGGGGGTTTCGCGATGGAGGATTTAAGTAGGCGGAAGGGCAGGTCAAGAGGCGGCACGAGGGGCCCACACAACAGGCCGGCGCGGCCAAGGCTTGGGCCGCGCCGCCCTGTTGTCTGGCCACCTCGTGGCCCCACTTCGTAAGTCCTCCGGTCTTCTGGAAGCTTCGTGCAAAAATAGGACCACAGGCGTTGATTTCGTCCAATTCCGAGAATATTTCCTTACTAGGATTTCGAAACCAAAAACAGCGAGAAAACGACAGCGGCTCTTCGGCATCTCGTCAATAGGTTAGTGCTGGAAAATGCATAATAATGACATATAATGTGTATAAAACATGTGAGTATCATCATAAAAGTAGCATGGAACATAAGAAATTATAGATACGTTTGGGACGTATCAGAGGCCCCAGGACCAGTCTGCCGGCATCTCGGTCTGGCAAATCTTCTTGACCTTGAGGACCACGTCAGATTTGCTCAGACCAACGCTGGTAATCCTAGTTGGATCACCGCTTCCACTCATTTGGCTCATCTTGTGAACCCGGTGCTGGAGGGGGAGAACCCGGCGTGAGATGAACGCGCGGATGATATCGTCGGAACAGATGCCCGTGTTCTTGTTGAGCTGCTCCATAAACCGGACAATCCGGTTGGTTTCAACGTGCGTGATTCCCGGATTGTGCTTCCAGTTGGCCCTCGAAGGCGTACCGGGAAGATAAGCCGGCAAGTTGATGAAATCGGTGTTGCCCTTGTTCTTCACATAAAAGAAGGTCTGTTGCCATGCCCGGCATGACTCCAGACCGGAGAATTTGTAAAAGGGGCTCCCTGATACGTCTCAAACGTATCTATAATTTCTTATGTTCCATGCTAGTTTTATGACAATACCTACATGTTTTATTCATACTTTATATCATTTTTATGCATTTTATGGAACTAACCTATTAACAAGATGCCGAAGCGCCAGTTCCTGTTTTCTGTTGTTTTTGGTTTCAGAAACTCTACACAAGAAATATTCTCAGAATTGGACGAAACAAAAGCCAAACCTCCTATATTTCCGAGGGAAACACGGAGCCAGAAGGGCAAGCCCCGGGGAGGCCCAGGGCCTCCTCCCCATAGGGGGCGCGGCCAAGACCCCAGGCGCGCCGCCAGGTGGGGAGCCCACCCCCTGGCTTCCCCGACGCTGCCTCTTCGCCTATATATTCCTCCGTCTTCGAAAACCCTAAAACGATCAGTCATATTCCACGAAAAGTTACGTTGCCACCGCCATCGCGAAGCAAAGTTCGGGGGACAGAAGTCTCTGTTCCGGCACGCCGCCAGGACGGGGAAGTGCCCCCGGAATCCATCTCCATCGACTCCATCGCCATCTTCATCGCCGTTGTTGCCTCCTATGATGAGGAGGGAGTAGTTCTCCCCCGAGGCTGAGGGCTCTATCGGTAGCTATGTGGTTCATCTCTCTCTCCCATGTTGTGATATTTATGTGATCATGAGCTTTGTATCACTATTAATCTATGTGCTACTCTAGTGATGTTATTAAAGTAGTCTATTCCTCCTCCATGATGTAAAGAGGACAGTGTGTGCATCATGTAGTACTTGGCGTAGGTTATGATTGTAATCTCTTGTGGATTATGAAGTTAACTATTACTATGATAGTATTGATGTGATCTATTCCCCCTTTCATAGCTATTGTTGACAGTGTGTATGCTATGTTAGTACTCGGTCTAAATTGCAACGGTATTATCTTGGATTATGATTTGATGAGGATATCCCTATGAGTGGTGTTTGTCAAGTACTTGATGAAATTTGAGTGGAGCTTTTGTAGCCACTAAGTGATGATTAGTGATTCCAATAGGAGAGTAATTCAGAGTAGCACAAGTGAAGAGAAGTTATCTAATTGTCCAATTATGTGATCATTGTTGAGAGTGTCCACTAGGGAAAGTATGATCCCTAGGCCTTGTTTCTAAGCATTGAAACACCGTTTCCAACAAGTTCTGCTACATGTTCGCTTGCTGCCATTTTTATTCCAGATTGCAATTACTACTTACAATCATCCATATTACTTGTATTTCACTATCTCTTCGCCGAACTAGTGCACCTATACATCTGACAAGTGTATTAGGTGTGTTGGGGACACAAGAGACTTCTTGTATCTTAATTGCAGGGTTGCTTGAGAGGGATATCTTTGACCTCTACCTCCCCGAGTTCGATAAACCTTGGGTGATTCACTTAAGGGAAACTTGTTGCTGTTCTACAAACCTCTGCTCTTGGAGGCCCAACACCGTCTACGGGAAAAGAAGCGTGCGTAGACATCAAGCTATTTTCTGGCGCCGTTGCCGGGGAGGTAAGGTAAAAGGTATTCACATCCTCCGACTACTAAGCTATTTCCTAGCACTGTTGCCGGTGTGTGAGTGCTCGAAGCTATTTCCTTTAGATTTTGCAATTATATCTTTTTGTTTCTTGTTTTTATTTCACTAGTTAGGCTTAATGGAAAACAACAACAAAAATTAGAGATCTTTATAGTATTTATCTTGAGTTAGGACATGAGGTGTTTGAAGAGAAAATTAAAAAACCCATGGAACTTTATATGCATGCTAATGGCAATGTTATTAGTATGAATGCTTTGAACACCATTGTTGCTAATGCTATGGAAAATTCTAAGCTTGGGGAAGCTGGTTTCGATGAGCATGATATTTTTAGTCCCCCAAGCATGGAGGAGAAAATTTACTTTGATGATACTTTACCTCCTATATATGATGATTACAATGATGACTATCATATTTTCAGTCCACCTACTATTGAGGAGAAAATTAATTATGATTACAATATGCCTCCTATATATGATGATTATGGTGATGAGAATAATAATGATAGCTATTTTATTGAATTTGCTCCCACTACAATTAATAGTAGTGACTATGCTTATGTGGAGAGTAATAATTTTATGCATGTAGCTCATGATAAGAATGTTTCATGTGATTGTTATATTGTTGAGTTTGTTCATGATGCTATTGAAAATCTTTATGAGAGAGGACAATATGGTTGTAGGGATTTTCATGTTACTAAAACACCTCTCTTTTTGCTGAAAATCTTGAAGTTGCGCTTGTCTTGTCTTCCTATGCTTATTGCATTATGCTTACATGAATTGTTTATTTACAAGATTCCTTTTCATAGGAAGTGGGTTTGACTTAAAAGCGTTTCTTATTTGCTTTTGATGCTCCCTTTTGCTTCAACTCTTATTTCTTGCGAGAGCATCATTAAAATTACTGAGCCCATCTTAATGGCTATAAAGAAAGAACTTCTTGGGAGATAACCCATGTTTTTATTTTGCTACTATTTTGTTGTGTCTTGGAAGTTGTTACTACTGTAGCAACTTCTCCTTATCTTTATTTTATTGCATTGTTGTTCCAAGTAAAGTCTTTGATAGTAAAGTTGATACTAGATTTGGATTTCTGCGCAGAAACAGATTTTTAGCTGTCACGAATTTGAGTTGATCTCTCTGTAGGAGAATCTAAAAAATCTGCAAAAATTCATGAGTAATCCTCAGATATGTACGCAACTTTCATTCAATTTGAGCTTCTTCATCTGAGCATGTTAAGTGCCTCGAAAAATTCGTCTTTACGGACTGTTCTGTTTTGACAGATTCTGCCTTTTATTTCACATTGCCTCCTTTACTCGTGTTTGAGTGGATTTCTTTGCTCCATTAAATTTCAGTAGCCTTGGGTAATGTCCAGAAGTGTTGGGAATGATTGTGTCCTCTCTGAACATGTGAATTTTTGATTATGCACTAACCCTCTAATGAGATTGTTTTGAGTTTGGTGTGGAGGAAGTTTTCAAGGATCAAGAGCGGAGGATGATATAATATGATCAAGAGAGGTGGATGATATATGATCAAGAAGAGTGAAAAGTCTAAGCTTGGGGATGCCCCCGTGGTTCATCCCTGCATATTTCAAGAAGACTCAAGCATCTAAGCTTGGGGATGCCCAAGGCATCCCCTTCTTCATCAACAACTTATCAGGTCACCTCTAGTGAAACTATATTTTTATTCCGTCACATCTTATGTGCTTTACTTGGAGCATCTGTGTGCTTTTATTTTTGTTTGTGTTTGAATAAAATCGGATCCTAGAAATCCTTGTGTGGGTGAGAGACACGCTCCGCTTTTTCATATGAACACTGGTGTTCTTAGTTTTGCTTTTAATGTTCAATGGCAAAAGTTAAAAGTTGCTGCATTTATTGCTATTGGGTTGGAAACAGAAAATGCTTCATGTGGTAATTGGTATATTGTCTTGAATAATTTGATACTTGGTAATTGTTTTGAGTTCTCAAGTAGATCATGTTTAAGCTCTTGCATCATGTGGTTTAAACCTATTAGTGGAGAACTACCGTAGAGCTTGTTGAAATTTGGTTTGCATGATTGGTCTCTCTAAGGTCTAGATATTTTCTGGTAAAAGTGTTTGAGCAACAAAGAAGACAGTGTAGACTCTTATAATGCTTGCAATATGTTCTTATGTAAGTTTTGCTGTACCGATTCATACTTGTGTTTGCTTCAAACAACCTTGCTAGCCAAAGCCTTGTACTGAGAGGGAATGCTGCTTCTCGTGCATCCAAAACCTTGAGCCAAAACCTATGCCATTTGTGTCCACCATAACTACCTACTATGTGGTATTTTTCTGCCATTCCAAAGTAAATTTCTTGCGTGCTACCTTTTAAAAAAAATTCATTCCTTGTCTTTGCAATACATAGCTCATGGGAAAGTAGCCTAAAAAACTATTTGTGGTAAAGAATATGTCGCTTATGTATCTTATTTCTTATAAGTTGCTTTTTGAGCGGTAACCATGTTATCTGGGGATGCCATCAACCTGTTACACCTTTGTTGAATATCATGTGAGTTGCTATGCATGTTCGTCTTGTCTGAAGTAAGGGAGATTTGCCTTGAGTTAAATGGTTTGAGTATGCATATTGTTAGAGAAGAACATTGGGCCGCCAAACAAAGTCATGTATCATGGTGGAAGTTTCAGCTTGGACATTAATCCTCAAATCTCTTATGAGAATATTATCTGTTGTTGAATGCTTAAAGCATTAAAGAGGAGTCCATTATCTGTTTTCTATGTTGTCCCGGTATGAATGTCCTCAAGTTGAGATCTATCAAAATCGAGAAATCAAATGCGATTTATCTCCTTGGACCTTTGTATAGGTGGCATAGAGGTACCCCTTTGTGACACTTGGTTGAAACATATGTAATGCAATGATAATCCATGGAAATCCGAGCTAATTAGGACAAGGAGCGGGCACTATTAGTATTCGATGCATGAGGCTTGCAACTTATAGGAGGTTTTATGCATAACACATATGAATTATTACTACCGTTGACAAAATTGTTACCATGTTTTCAAAATAAAAAGCTCTAGCACATGAGTAATCCCTGCTTCCCTCTGCGAAGGGCCTTTCTTTTACTTTATGTTGAGTCAGTTTACCTACTTCTTTCTATCTTAGAAGCAAACACTTGTGTCAACTGTGTGCATTGATTCTTACATGCTTACTTATTGCACTCATCATATTACTTTGTGTTGATAATTATCCATGAGATATACATGTTGAAAGTTGAAAGCAACTGCAGAAACTTAAATCTTCCTTTGTGTTGCTTCAAAACCTTCTATTAAGAATCTATTGCTTTATGAGTTAACTCTTATGCAAGACTTTTTGATGCTTGTCTTGAAAGTACTATTCATGAAAAGTCTTTGTTATATGATTCAGTTATTTAGTCATTATCTATTTGTTAACAAACTATAGACCGTTGCTTTGAGTCACTTCATTCATCTCATATGCTTTACAATAGTATTGATCAAGATTATGATAGTAGCATGTCACTTCAGAAATTATCCTTTTTACCGTTTACCTACTCGAGGGCGAGTAGGAACTAAGCTTGGGGATGCTTGATACGTCACAAACGTATCTATAATTTCTTATGTTCCATGCTAGTTTTATGACAATACCTACATGTTTTATTCATACTTTATATCATTTTTATGCATTTTCCGGAACTAACCTATTAACAAGATGCTGAAGCGCCAGTTCCTGTTTTCTGCTATTTTTGGTTTCAGAAACTCTACACAGGAAATATTCTCGGAATTGGACGAAACAAAAGCCAAACCTCCTATTTTTTTGGACGAAACGGAGCCAGAAGGGCAAGCCCGGGGGAGGCCCAGGGCCTCCTCCCCATAGGGGGGCGCGGCCAGGACCCCAGGCGTGCCGCCAGGTGGGAGCCCACCCCCTGGCTTCCCCGATACTGCCTCTTCGCCTATATATTCCTCCGTCTTCGAAAACCCTAAAACGATCAATCATATTCCACGAAAAGTTACGTAGCCCCCGCCATCGCGAAGCCAAGTTCGGGGGATAGAAGTCTCTGTTCCGGCACGCCGCCGGGACGGGGAAGTGCCCCCGGAATCCATATCCATCGACTCCATCCATCTTCATCGCCGTTGTTGCCTCCTATGATGAGGAGGGAGTAGTTCTCCCCCGAGGCTGAGGGCTCTATCGGTAGCTATGTGGTTCATCTCTCTCTCCCATGGTGTGATCTTTATGTGATCATGAGCTTTGTATCACTATTAATCTATGTGCTACTCTAGTGATGTTATTAAAGTAGTCTATTCCTCCTTCATGATGTAAAGAGGACCGTGTGTGCATCATGTAGTACTTGGCGTAGGTTATGATTGTAATCTCTTGTGGATTATGAAGTTAACTATTACTATGATAGTATTGATGTGATCTATTCCCCCTTTCATAGCTATTGTTGACAGTGTGTATGCTATGTTATTACTCGGTCTAAATTGCAACGGTATTATCTTGGATTATGATTTGATGAGGATATCCCTATGAGTGGTGTTTGTCAAGTACTTGATGAACTTTGAGTGGAGCTTTTGTAGCCACTACGTGATGATTAGTGATTCCAATAGGAGAGTAATTCAGAGTAGCACAAGTGAAGCGAAGTTATCTAATTGTCCAATTATGTGATCATTGTTGAGAGTGTCCACTAGTGAAAGTATGATCCCTAGGGCTTGTTTCTAAGCATTGAAACACCGTTTCCAACAAGTTCTGCTACATGTTCGCTTGCTGCCATTTTTATTCCAGATTGCAATTACTACTTACAATCATCCATATTACTTGTATTTCACTATCTCTTCGCCGAACTAGTGCACCTATACATCTGACAAGTGTATTAGGTGTGTTGGGGACACAAGAGACTTCTTGTATCTTAATTGCAGGGTTGCTTGAGAGGGATATCTTTGACCTCTACCTCCATGAGTTCAATAAACCTTGGGTGATTCACTTAAGGGAAACTTGCTGCTGTTCTACAAACCTCTGCTCTTGGAGGCCCAACACTGTCTACAGGAAAAGAAGCGTGCGTAGACATCACTCCCTTGGCGCGCGGTGACGATGCAAGCCCCGCACTGAACTAGGGGTGGGCTTGGGAAGATTTTTGTCTTGGATCGAATTGATCCAAAGACTGAAGAAGCGAGCAAAAGCTTCGAGGGTAGGTTATGCGTGTAGTTGACACGTCCGTTGGGAACCCCAAGAGGAAGGTGTGATGCGCACAGCAGCAAGTTTCCCTCAGTAAGAAACCAAGGTTTATCGAACCAGTAGGAGTCAAGAAGCACGTTGAAGGTTGATGGTGGCGGAGTGTAGTGCGGCGCAACACCAGGGATTCCGGCGCCAACGTGGAACCTACACAACACAATCAAAGTACTTTGCCCCAACGTAACAGTGAGGTTGTCAATCTCACCGGCTTGCTGTAAACAAAAGATTAGATGTATAGTGTGGATGATGATGATTGTTTGCAAAGAACAGTAAAGAACAATTGCAGTGGATTGTATTTCAGATGTAAAGAATAGGACCGGGGTCCACAGTTCACTAGTGGTGTCTCTCCCATAAGATAAACAGACGTTGGGCGAACAAATTATAGTTGGGCAATTGACAAATAAAGAAGGCATAACAATGCACATACATATATCATGATGAGTACTATGAGATTTAATCAGGGCATTACGACAAAGTACATAGACCGCTATCCAGCATGCATCTATGCCTAAAAAGTCCACCTTCGGGTTATCATGCGAACCCCTCCGGTATGAAGTTGCAAACAACGAGACAATTGCATTAAGTATGGTGCGTAATGTAATCAACACAAATATCCTTAGACAAAGCATCGATGTTTTATCCCTAGTGGCAACAAGCACATCCACAACCTTAGAACTTTCCGTCACTCGTCCCAGATTTAATGGAGGCATGAACCCACTATCGAGCATAAATACCCCCTCTTGGAGTCACAAGTATCAACTTGGCCGGAGCCTCTACTAGCAACGGAGAGCATGCAAGAACATAAATAACATATATGATAGATTGATAATCAACTTGACATAGTATTCAATATTCATCGGATCCCAACAAACACAACATGTAGCATTACAAATAGATGATCTTGATCATGATAGGCAGCTCACAAGATCTAACATGATAGCACAATGAGGAGAAGACAACCATCTAGCTACTGCTATGGACCCATAGTCCAGGGGTGGACTACTCACACATCGATCCGGAGGCAATCATGGCGATGAAGAGACCTCCGGGAGATGATTCCCCTCTCCGGCAGGGTGCCGGAGGCGATCTCCTGAATCCCCCGAGATGGGATTGGCGGCGGCGACGTCTCTGGAAGGTTTTCCGTATCGTGGCTCTCGGTGCTGGGGGTTTCGCGACGAAGGCTTTAAGTAGGCGGAAGGGCAGGTCAGGAGGCGTCACGGGGGCCCCACACGCTAGGGCCGCGCGGGCCCCCTCTAGGCCGCGCCGCCCTAGTGTGGCGGTGCCCCGTGGCCCCACTTCGTGACTCCTTCGGTCTTCTGGAAGCTTCGTGTAAAAATAGGCCCCTGGGCGTTGATTTCGTCCAATTCCGAGAATATTTCCTTACTAGGATTTCTGAAACCAAAAACAGCGAGAAAACGATAATCGGCTCCTCGGCATCTCGTCAATAGGTTAGTGCCGGAAAATGCATAATAATGACATATAATGTGTATAAAACATGTGAGTATCATCAATAAAGTAGCATGGAACATAAGAAATTATAGATACGTTTGAGACGTATCAAGCATCCCCAAGCTTAGTTCCTACTCGCCCTCGAGTAGGTAAACGATAACAAAGATAATTTCTGAAGTGACATGCTATCATAATCTTGATCATACTATTGTAAAGCATATGAGATGAATGCAGCGATTCGAAGCAATGATGAAGATAATGAGTAAACAAATGAATCATATAGCAAAGACTTTTCATGAATAATACTTCCAAGACAAGCATCAATAAGACTTGCATAAGAGTTACTCATAAAGCAATAAATTCAAAGTAAAGGTATTGAAGCAACACAAAGGAAGATATAAGTTTCAGCGGTTGCTTTCAACTTCAACATATATATATATCATGGATAATTGTCAACACAAAGTAATATAGCAAGTGCAATAGGTAAACATGTAAGAATCAATGCACACAGTTGGTACAAGTGTTTTCTTCTGGGATAGAAAGAATAGGCAAACTGACTCAACAATAAAGTAGAAGAATGGCCCTTCGCAGAGGGAAGCATGGATTACTATATTTGTGCTAGAGCTTTTCATTTTGAAAACAAGAAACAATTTTGTTAACGGTAGTAATAAAGCATATGTGTTATGTATAAGATATCCTATAAGTTGCAAGCCTCATGCATAGCATACCAATAGTGCTCGCACCTTGTCCTAATTAGCTTGGATTAACATGGATTATCATTGCATAGCATATGTTTCAACCAAGTGTCACAAAGGGGTACCTCTATGCCGCCTGTACAAAGGTCTAAGGAGAAAGCTCGCATTGGATTTCTCGCTTTTGATTATTCTCAACTTAGACATCCATACCGGGACAACATAGACAACAGATAATAGACTCCTCTTTAATGCATAAGCATTCAACAACAGTTAATATTCTCATAAGAGATTGAGGATTAATTGTCCAAACTGAAACTTCCACCATGGAGCATGGCTTTAGTTAGCGGCCCAATGTTCTTCTCTAACAGTATGCATACTCAAACCATTTGATCATGAAAATCGCCCTTACTTCAGACAAGACGAACATGCATAGCAACTCACATGATATTCAACAAAGGTAAAAGAGTTGATGGCGTCCCCAGAAACATGGTTACAGCTCAACAAGCAACTTATTAAGAAATAAGACACATAAGTACATATTCTTCACCACAATAGTTTTTAAGGCTATTTTTCCCATGAGCTATATATTGCAAAGACAAAGAATAGAATTTTAAAGGTAGCACTCAAGTAATGTACTTTGGAATGGCAGAGAAATACCATGTGGTAGGTAGGTATGGTGGACACAAATGGCATAGTTTTTGGCTCAAGGATTTGGATGCACGAGAAGAATTCCTCTCAATACAAGGCTAGGCTAGCAAGGTTGTTTGAAGCAAACTCAAGTATAAAAGGTGCAGCAAAACTCACATATGAACATATTGTAAGCATTATAAGACTTTATATTGTCTCCTTGTTGTTCAAACACCTCAACCAGAAAATATCTAGACTCTAGAGAAACTAATCATGCAAACCAAATTTTAACAAGCTCTATGTAGTTATTCATTAATGGGTACAAGGTACATGATGCAAGAGCTTAAACATGATCTATATGAGCACAACAATTGCCAAGTATCACATTATTCGAGACATTATACCATTTACCACATGCGGCATTTTCCGTTTCCAACCATATAACAATGAATGAAGTAGTTCAACTTTCGCAATGAACATTAAAGATAAAGCTAAGAACATATGTGTTCATACGAAACAGCGGAGCGTGTCTCTCTCCCAAACAAAGAATGCTAGGATCCGAATTTATTCAAACAAAAACAAAAATAAAAACAAACAGACGCTCCAAGTAAAGCACATAAGATGTGACGGAATAAAAATATAGTTTCACTAGAGGTGACCTGATAAGTTGCCGATGAAGAAGGGATGCCTTGGGCATCCCCAATCTTAGACGCTTGAGTCTTCTTAAAATGTGCAGGGATGAACCACGGGGGCATCCCCAAGCTTAGAATTTTCACTCTTCTTGATCATATTGTATCATCCTCCTCTCTTGACCCTTGAAAACTTCCTCCACACCAAACTCAAAACAAACTCATTAGAGGGTCAGTGCATAATTCATATATACAGAGGTGACATAATCATTGTTAACACTTCTGGACATTGCACAAAGCTACTGAAAGTTAATGGAACAAAGAAATCCATCAAACATAGCAAAACAGGCAATGCGAAATAAAAGGCAGAATCTGTCAAAACAGAACAGTCCGTAAAGACGAATTTTTAAGTGGCACCAGACTTGCTCAGATGAAAATACCCAAATTGAATGAAAGTTGCGTACATATCTGAGGATCACGCACGTAAATTGGCTGATTTTTATAAATTTTCTACAGAGACTACTGCTCAAATTCGTGACAGCAAGAAATCTGTTCCTGCGCAGCAATCCAAATCTAGTATTGACTTCACTATCAAAGACTTTACTTGGCACAACAATGCAATAAAATAAAGATAAGGAGAGGTTGCTACAGTAATAAAAACTTCCAAGACTCAAATATAAAATAAAGTGCAGAAATAAAATAATGGGTTGTCTCCCATAAGCGCTTTTCTTTAACGCCTTTCAGCTAGGCGCAAAAAGTGTGAATCAAGTATTATCAAGAGACGAAGCATCAATATCATAATTTGTTCTAATAATAGAATCATAAGGTAACTTCATTCTCTTTCTAGGGAAGTGTTCCATACCTTTCTTAAGAGGAAATTGATATTTAATATTACCTTCCTTCATATCAATAGTGGCACCAACAGTTCGAAGAAAAGGTCTTCCCAATATAATGGGACAAGATGCATTGCATTCAATATCCAAGACAACAAAATCAACGGGGACAAGGTTATTGTTAAGCATAATACGAACATTATCAATTCTCCCCAAAGGTTTCTTTATAGCATTATCAGCAAGATTAACATCCAAATAACAATTTTTCAATGGTGGCAAGTCAAGCATATCATAGATTTTCTTAGGCATAACAGAAATACTTGAACCAAGATCACATAAAGCATTACAATCAAAATCATTGACCCTCATCTTAATGATAGGCTCCCAACCATCTTCTAACTTCCTAGGAATAGAATTTTCAAGTTTTAGTTTCTCCTCTCTAGCTTTTATGAGAGCATTTGTAATATGTTTTGTAAAGGCCAAATTTATAGCACTAGCATTGGGACTTTTAGCAAGTTTTTGTAAGAACTTTATAACTTCAGAGATGTGACAATCATCAAAATCTAAACCATTATGATCTACAGCAATGGGATCATTGTCCCCAATATTTTGAAAAATTTCAGCAATTTTATCAGTTTCAGCAGTTTTAGCAGTTTCAGGCAATTTTGCACGCTTTGCACTAGGAGTAGAAACATTGCCAACACCAATTATTTTACCATTGATAGTAGGAGGTGTAGCAACATGTGAAGCATTATCATTACTAGTGGTGGTAATAGTCCAAACTTTAGCTATATTATTCTCTTTAGCTAGTTTTTCGTTTTCTTCCATTTCCCACCTAGCATGCAATTCAACCATCAATCTAATATTCTCATTAATTCGAACTTGGATGGCATTTGCTGTAGTAAAAATTTTATTATCAATATCCTTATTAGGCATAACTTTCAATTTTAAAAGATCAACATCAGAGGCAAGTCTGTCAACCTTAGAAGCAAGAATATCAATTTTATCAAGCTTTTCCTCAACAGATTTGTTAAAAGCAGTTTGTGTACTAATAAATTCTTTAAGCATGGCTTCAAGACCAGGGGGTACATTCCTATTATTGTTGTAAGAATTCCCATAAGAATTACCATAACCATTACCATTAGCAGAAGGATATGGCCTATAGTTGTTACCCGAATTATTCCTATAAGCATTGTTGTTGAAATTATTATTTTTAATGAAGTTCACATCAACATGTTCTTCTTGGGCAACCAATGAAGCTAAAGGAACATTATTAGGATCAACATTAGATCTACCATTCACAAGCATAGACATAATAGCATCAATCTTATCACTCAAGGAGGAGGTTTCTTCAACAGAATTTACCTTCTTACCTTGTGGAGCCCTTTCCGTGTGTCATTCAGAGTAATTTATCATCATATCATCAAGAAGATTTGTTGCCGCCCCCAAAGTGATGGACATAAAGGTACCTCCAGCAGCTGAATCCAATAGGTTCCGCGAAGAAAAATTCAATCCTGCATAAAAGGTTTGGATGATCATCCAAGTAGTCAGTCCATGGGTTGGGCAATTCTTTACCAAAGATTTCATTCTCCCATGCTTGAGCAACATGTTCATTATCTAATTGCTTAAAATTCATTATGCTACTTCTCAAAGATATAATTTTAGCGGGAGGATAATATCTACCAATAAAAGCATCTTTACATTTAGTCCATGAATCAATACTATTTCTAGGCAGAGATAGCAACCAATCTTTAGCTCTTCCTATTAAGGAGAAAGGAAACAATTTTAATTTTATAATGTCACAATCTACATCCTTATACTTTTGCATTTCACATAGTTCAACAAAATTATTAAGATGGGCAGCAGCATCATCAGAACTAACACCAGAAAATTGCTCTCTCATAACAAGATTTAGTAAAGCAGGTTTAATTTCAAAGAATTTTGCTGTAGTAGCAGGTGGAGCAATAGGTGTGCATGAGAAATCATTATTATTTGTGCTAGTGAAGTCACACAACTTAGTATTCTCAACAGTACCCATTTTAGCAGTAGTAAATAAAGTAAACTAAATAAAGTAAATGCAAGTAACTAATTTTTTTGTGTTTTTAATATGGAGAACAAGACAGTAAATAAAGTAAAACTAGCAACTAATTTTTTTGTGTTTTTGATATAAGAGCAAACAAAGCAGTAAATAAAGTAAAGTAAAGCAAGACAAAAACAAAGTAAAGAGATTGGATGTGGGAGACTCCCCTTGCAGCGTGTCTTGATCTCCCCGGCAACGGCGCCAGAAATTTGCTTGATGCGTGTAGTTGACACGTCCGTTGGGAACCCCAAGAGGAAGGTGTGATGCGCACAGCAGCAAGTTTCCCTCAGTAAGAAACCAAGGTTTATCGAACCAGTAGGAGTCAAGAAGCACGTTGAAGGTTGATGGTGGCGGAGTGTAGTGCGGCGCAACACCAGGGATTCCGGCGCCAACGTGGAACCTGCACAACACAATCAAAGTACTTTGCCCCAACGTAACGATGAGGTTGTCAATCTCACCGGCTTGTCTGTAAACAAAGGATTAGATGTATAGTGTGGATGATGATGATTGTTTGCGAAGAACAGATAAAGAACAATTGCGATGGATTGTATTTCAGATGTAAAGAGTAGGACCGGGGTCCACAGTTCACTAGTGGTGTCTCTCCCATAAGATAAACAGATGTTGGGTGAACAAATTACAGTTGGGCAATTGACAAATAAAGAAGGCATAACAATGCACATACATATATCATGATGAGTACTATGAGATTTAATCGGGGCATTAGGACAAAGTACATAGACCGCTATCCGAGCATGCATCTATGCCTAAAAAGTCCACCTTCAAGTTATCATCCGAACCCCTCCGGTATTAAGTTGCAAACAACGGACAATTGCATTAAGTATGGTGCGTAATGTAATCAACACAAATATCCTTAGACAAAGCATCGATGTTTTATCCCTAGTGGCAACAAGCACATCCACAACCTTAGAACTTTCCGTCACTCGTCCCGCATTTAATGGAGGCATGAACCCACTATCGAGCATAAATACCCCCTCTTGGAGTCACAAGTATCAACTTGGCCAGAGCCTCTACTAGCAACGGAGAGCATGCAAGAACATAAATAACATATATGATAGATTGATAATCAACTTGACATAGTATTCAATATTCATCGGATCCCAACAAACACAACATGTAGCATTACAAATAGATGATCTTGATCATGATAGGCAGCTCACAAGATCTAACATGATAGCACGAGTGAGGAGAAGACAACCATCTAGCTACTGCTATGGACCCATAGTCCAGGGGTGGACTACTCACACATCGATCCGGAGGCGATCATGGCGATGAAGAGACCTTCGGGAGATGATTCCCCTCTCCGGCAGGGTGCCGGAGGCGATCTCCCGAATCCCCCGAGATGGGATTGGCGGCGGCAGCGTCTCCGGAAGGTTTTCCGTATCGTGGCTCTCGGTACTGGGGGTTTCGCGACGAAGGCTTTAAGTAGGCGGAAGGGCAGGTCAGGAGGCGTCACGGGGGCCCCACACGCTAGGGCCGCGTGGGCCCCCTCTAGGCCGCGCCGCCCTAGTGTGGCGGCGCCCCGTGGCCCCACTTCGTGACTCCTTCGGTCTTCTGGAAGCTTCGTGTAAAAATAGGCCCCTGGGCGTTGATTTCGTCCAATTCCGAGAATATTTCCTTACTAGGATTTCTGAAACCAAAAACAGCAGAAAACAGCAATTGGCTCTTCGGCATCTCGTCAATAGGTTAGTGCCGGAAAATGCATAATAATGACATATAATGTGTATAAAACATGTGAGTATCATCAATAAAGTAGCATGAAACATAAGAAATTATAGATACGTTTGAGACGTATCAGTAGGGAGAAGACCGACGTAGGCCTCCATAAAGAAAACAAAGCAAGAAAGATAAAAAAATGGCATTGCCAGGAAGCTGGTGAGGTTGGAGTTCATAAAAGTCGAGAAATTGGCGAAAGAAGTTTGATGCCGGTAAGCCGAAGCCGCGCTCAAAATAAGCGGCAAAGACTACGTACTCTCCGGTTTCGGGCGCGGGCTCCAGCTCGTTGCCGGGAATCCGGCAGGACACCTGTGCCGGTATCCTACGGGAGCGGTACAACCAGTCAATTTCCGGTTGCTTCACGTCGGAGCCCTTCCAGGCTCCGCGAGTATACGCGGCCAGGTTCACACCGGAACCTTGGCTGGAACTGCTGGCCTCCTGGCCTCTTCCGGTACCGGCTTCCGGAGCGGAGGAGGTGGCATCCATCTGGGCGAGGTCCGCCTCGAGCCCGTCGGAAGCCTGGTCGGCCCGGATTTCCTCCCGAGAAGAAGTAATGAGGGTCTTGGTGTGATGACTGCTAGCAGAGGATTCCGTTAGGTACTCCTCGGAAGACATACCGGCCTAAAGCTCAAAGATCTACCTAGAAACTGTTTTCCCCAAACCTAGCCTCTCACGAAGATCTACGAGTAAGAGAAAAAGCAAAAGAAAAGAGAAGGTAAATACACTACCGGCCCAAAAGTAATGTGATGAAAAGGGAGAGAGATACTGAGACCGCAAGACTAACCTGAGGCCAGCGGAGGAAGACAAAAGTCGCGGTTTGCCGGAGCTCAGCGGGCTAACGACAAAGGACAGCGGATGGAGGAGGAGAAGAAAGGGTGGCCGTGCGGTGCTCAAAGCGGAAAGCGCGAAGAGGCTATTGTGAATCTCGGCGGCGCGGAGCCCTGCGGAGTTTCTTGGAGGGGTTCTTCGGAGAACGAAGCTCTGGCGGCGGACGGCGAAGGGCGCACGGGCGTCAAGGGCTCTGAGGGCTCAGTGAGTTTGGAATGCGAAGAAGAGGATGAAGAGGAACTGTCGTTCTCTTAAATAGAGAAGGAGTTCGTGGGCTGGCAACCGCTTGGCCCGTGACGCTTCGCCTTGTGGGCCACCACGTGGCGCAGGGCTACACGCGAAAGAAATAAGATGCCACAGGGAAGCCACACGGATCCGGAACGGCAGCGAGGATCCGGTGTGGCACATTAAATACGAGCGCATAAGTTGAAGGGAAGTGACCCCTGACACTGTGGCGTCAGAAACAGTGCGCATGTCTCTGACAGGCACAGTTCCCGAGATATTCTCGACTCCGTCGAGGAGAGTTTAATGACAAAGCAACCGGAAAAGATCGGTATGATGAGATGGGTTCGGCATAAATGCCGGAAGGTTTTGAACTGATTGCCGGAAGGTTTAAACCGGTACGTTAAGGAACAGGAACCTGGCATGGTCCGTTGGATAAGATCCGACGAACTAAGTATAACTGTAAAGGTACCGGTTTAAAGATTATTCTGGACAGTGGAGTTAGGCTCGTGGCTAAGTATAACTATACCGGTATCCCAGGAGGGGTATACCGGAATAGGCTAAGAAGATACTAGAGTACCGGCATAGGCTACACTGTAGCACGTCGGCAGTCTGGTCAAAGATTCCCTCAAGGACTAGAGGACAAGGAAGAGCGGAGCACTTCAGCTTTAATCGAAGCTCTGAGGCAAAAGCAGAAGATGACGTAAAAGCTACCGGAGGACGTCACCGTTCCTGATTAAAGACATACCAGCGTCACCTGCTGCCATAGAGGCTTTGTAAAGTAGTTTGTCTATTCAAAGATGCCATTAGGGTTTCTTCCCTTGTAAGCCACCCTCTCCCATATATAAGGAGAGGGAGCACACCCCTGCGCGGGACGGTTCACCATCTAGCAGTAGAGAGATAGAGCTTGTACTGTTCTTCTTCAACCTCTGGTCAAGGCCAAGTTCATCAGTAAAGATACCGGTAATCCATCCGGATTCCACCCTTGTGTTATCAAAACCCTCCCCCGAATCCTCTAGCGCACATTCGGCCCCAACTCAAGCCATCCCATGGCATCTGTCTGTTCACCACGACGACAACCATCTTGCAAACACACCTTTGTCTCAAAACTTTATTTGGTTTACATGTGGGCATGAAAATAGGGGGAGTGCGGTTTAAACTATTGAGCTATCCCTCCCCCCACAATGCCAATAGTAAGAAATCATTCTCTTTATATCATATGTTGATATGTGAGCTTCAATGACGAGTATTAGTTTTGGGCCCAAGATATATCTTCGTGGTGCCGAACCATATCACTCCTACATGGTGGCCTAGGCCACCACACTCTTCTTTGTGAAGAGTTGGAGTCATTTGGATCTTAATTGGATTTTTATTGACATCTACTTGTTCTTATGGGAAATCACTCTAGCTTGGCCTTATTTGCTTGTATCTTGCAAACTTGAGTGATCATGTACCATTAAAATTTTGATCGTTCTAACCCAAGCCTACACTCATCTATAAGCCATTTCCATCTTGCTCCTATGTCATGCTTTGGTAAAAACTTGGAGTTTGAGGAGTTTTGGTCGGATGATCTCGGTTGTCCCATCTTATTGGTCATTTTGCATCTTATATGTGACGTGATATCTTATTGCATCACATATGGGCATATGCAAATAACCAACAAAAGATAGGCAGGATTTCTGGTGTTCTGAAATTCTTCAGAAAACCCGATAATCCGGCCTTTGGGCACCTCGGAAAATCCGGCCCGGCCGGATTATCCGCCCCTTACTTAGGGCCAGATTATCCGGCCTGGGCTGTTTGCGAAGGGATTTAGGAGAGGCCACGGGGTGGATGGTTGCCACAGCAACCAGTCTCCCCCACACGCCCTCTCTCTCCTCCATAGCCGCCGGACTTCCTCCTCCTCGCCGGAGCCGCCCCTTCCGCTCCCTCTCGAAGTTTTTGGGTGGATCGGGTGCTCCTCCTCCCTAGCTTTCATCCCCTCCAAGCGGCTCCTCCAATGGAAGAGGGTATGGCTCATAATCCCTAAACCTAGGTGTTGTGATTTATATGTGGTATTTTCTTGATGGGGATGTTGTCTAGTTGTTCCAAATCATGTGTAGTATACTCCATTTGCATGCTACGAGGCCGATCTAGTTCTAGACAAGTTTTTTGCTTGAGATTTCTGCAGATTCGCTGGGCCGGATTATCCGGCCCCCGCGAAAGCCGGATTATCCGGCCCGGTCGGAATATCCGCCCCTCGGGGACCCCGGAATATCCGGCCTGGAGCTATGTTGCTGCTGCAGTTTTGATTCAATCTATCATGTCTAAACTTTTACCGACTCATAGTATGTTTCTAGAGAACACTATTGTATCAATGCATGACTTATGAGCATTATCTTCTCTTTGCTATCCATCTTTGTCTATCACAGGTGGTGGTTCTCGGAGACGCTCTAGGGCTCAAAGGTCGAGTGATGAGTTTGCTCCGAATGCTCCTCGTAAGTCCGCCACTCTAAGGCGGAAAGGCAAGGCAACTAGGGAGAACTACAAGTCTATGGATAGTATCTCTTATGCTGCTATCTGACAGAAGAACTGGTATGAAGACATTGAGAGGGATGATGAAATTGAGGACAAGCGCTTCTGGTGCATGGAGCAAAGTTATATCTTCAAGGATATATATGAACCTATGAATAAAGTGAGACCTATGCAAGCAATTAATGTGGAGCTTCTGGCTGTGAACGATCACTTTGAGGATGCCATATGGGTCACCGGAAGGATGGGTTTGCAGGAGCTTATGAAGGTACAGTGTGACTACAGTCCTGATTTGATCAAGAAATTCTTTGCTACACTAGCCTTCAAGAAGGATGAAGCGCGCACTATGCAGTGGATGACTGGCTCCACCCAATGTGAGGCAACTTTGCGCCGGTTTTCTTAGATTCTTGGCCTTCCCGAGGTAGGTGGTCGCCGCCTCCATGGCCCTCAGAAGACTGACAAGAATGTGCTCTATAATCTATATGACGAGTCTGGAGCTATTGGGACTACCAGGGGGCTTCTACCTATCTATGGTCAGCTGCTCCGCTTCTTTAGAGCCACCATTGCTCCAAGTGGCGGGAATAATGATGCTCTTCGTGGACTCTTGTGGACCTTATGCATCTTGCCTTTGAATGTGCTCAGGATGGTGATGAGGAGTCAGATTTCACTCTTGATATCATCGACTACATCTTTCATGAGATTCATGATACCATGGTTTCCCGGACCACTCTGCCTTATGCTCCATACATTCAACTTCTAATCAACAACACTGCTGCACTTACTGAAGACTTGAGTCGATTCCCTATAGAGAATCACACTTTCAAGAAAGCCTACAAGAAGAAGCCAGTTCCCCGTGCTGCACCTGCTTCTGGCTCTTTTATGGGAGATGCCCGCTCTAGTGGCTTTGCACCCGGTCGCCCTGTTGCTACCCCTATGATTCAGAAGAATGTGAAGAAGCTTAGCTGGTTTCAGCGCAATGTTCTATGCATGAACATTGAGATTCACAAGGAAAACTATGAGGCCAGCCGTCAGCGCTCAGAGATTCAGCATACTCAGGCGGTCATTCTTCACAGGCTTAGTGGTGAGCAAGGACCTCAGCCTCAGCCTCCAGTTCACCCAGCTTACAGTGGGTGGCACTATTCCCAGGTTCCTTGGACTAATCTTGAGCAGAATATTTAGAGGTTCCTCCAGCTGCCGACATTTATGATGAGTATGTCTCCGAGATGGACTCCGAGTGATCTCCATGGAGCACGTAGCATCGCGCTTTTTCCCTTTTTGGCGTCTCGATGCCAAAGGGGGAGAAGTGTTCTATTAGGCCTTCTCTACGGGATTTGCTCGGGTTGGGCACAAGCATATGCGTTTACCATTCCTTTATCGCTTGTGTCCTCTTTTATGTCATTTATTTGAACTATTTGGCTTGGTTTGTTCGTTCAAAACTATGTGTTATGTGTGGTTGTGAGACATTATGTTAAGGTTTTCGGAATTCTATATGTTGAGACCAAGGTTTATGATATGGTGTGGTACTTATATATCTGGTATAGATCTCCATATGGGTATGATCTCTAGCACATTGTCTCATATATATATATATATATATATATATATATATATATATATATATATATATATATATATATATATATATATGTAGGTCTGCTATTCTCGAACCGGTTCGAGAATAACTATTCTCGAACCTTTTCTGAACTTCCCGCTATTTTGCATGTGAACTTCTTGACGGAATACTGAAATTCCATGTTTTGGCGGACAATGTTTTGAGGCTGATATTCTAAGTATTTATCGGAATGATGCATATGATATACCGTTTGAAAGCTATGGAAATTTCGCAACTTTTTTGTTCAGAAACTTTTTCCAAATTCGTAACGGTATAAAAGTAATTTCAAATATACTAAACTCTATTTTCCGGAATTCATAGTTTTTGTTATAGTATTTTGGCTGTTATTTTCCAATAGTTTGTCGGATTGATGCATGCAATATAGCGTTTAAAAGGTATGAAAAATGCGCATGTTTTTCGTTCACATTGTTGTCCCAAATTTTTCACAGTTTAAGAGCAGTTTTAGAAATACTCAAATCGGTTTTCGCAAACTACTCCAATGTCGTAATGTTTTTGGGCCCTATTTTCAAACTGTAAGTTGGATTGATGTGTATGATATACCTTTAGAAACGTGTGGAAAATGCGCAAATATTTCGTGATGAACACTTTCCAAAATTATTAGCGGTTTCGAAGTAATTTTATATATACTAAAGAAAGTGATGGTCGCCGGCACACAAACGGTTTGAAATTGACGCGCCTTCGGAACTCGAGTGAGGCGGGCCGACATGTTAGGGTGAAATTAGGCTTGTATTTATGTCAAATACTCAAGGATAGGATCGATTTCATCAATCGAAACACGTGTGGATGAGTTTAGTAAGTAGGATTTCCGCTTGTGAAAAAATAGGGTATGTGAACTGCCTTCTACATGCATGTGAACTTCAGATTAACTATTAGTGAACTTCCGGTCGCGAATTATAATATAAGAATCTATGTTTTTTTGAACTCGTGTTTTTGCATAGTATTTAGAAGTGGACTTTCGAGATTGTAAACATTGAACGAACTTCGAAGTCGGGCGACCCTATGGTATATTCAAATATACAAAATTCTATTTTTTTTCATAATCCGCAGCTTTAAGAGTGCACTTTAATGTTGAATGCGGTGAACTTCTGTTTTTATGTTTATACAAAATTGAACGGTGAACTTCGTTTTATGTTTATATACAAATTTGAACTTCGGGACGATGAAACATCAACTATTTTCCGAGATTTGGACTTGGAGGATTGAAAATAGTGAACTTCTTTTTACCCGATGGGTGAATTAAATTACTTTTGCCAAATAAGTGTATTATCTACAATAGACCATTTAATTTTTTTAACAAATAACGTGAACTCTCCTTATAATAAAACTGAACTTCAACCAAAAATTAATTTTCACATGAAAGTAATAAACAAGTGCACTATAGACCAAACGGCTGAGTTGTCTAAAATAAAGAAGCGTGCCAGAAAAAATTATGTTACGAGCATGTACTCGCAGGAAATCGAATTTGTTAACACAAAAGAGTAGTCTCTCTGTCGTAGAATTGGAACTTCCCGTCAATAAACTGAACTTCAAACCTGCATCGTGACATTCAAAAGAAAATGAACTTTCGGCGCACATAAAAGTGAGCTTCCGGAGAAAAGTTTCAACAAACTTCTTGACAAAAGTGGACTTCATATGTATACGTGAACCTCCTAATTGCTGCGAGTACTAATATGAACTTTGAACTCTTAGTGAACTTCACGTTAGATGGGGAAATTTTACATTCCCCGAACATAGAAAATCTCTACAATGTCCAAGTTTTAAAATCAGCAAATCCAAAGTACATGTTTCATTCCCTGAACACTACAGGGAATACATTTTTTCTCGGGTTTCGATGGAAAATATACAAAAAAGAAACAAGCACAGTATGGTTCAATGACTTCAGCTAAAGAAACTAAAATTTCAACAAACCATCTGTCTCCGAACTTCAAATAAGATGGGCTATCTAAACTTGAATGCTATCTTAACCGAACTTCACATCACGTTTCTCCCCGAACCTCTCAGCTCTCGTTCGACATGGGAAAGGGGTGTCACAAGTTCACGTAAAAAGAGTTTCAGCTTTTCACGAGCAGGTTGTTCAACACATAACACGAAAAAACGTTTGCCCTCGCTATCGAGATGGTGAGCGCTTGCAACATATTTGAAAACGCAGCTACATCGGTGGCGAGCAAGTACTTGTGTCTCCAAGGCTGCGACACATGCCTCCGTCAAACAGGCAATGGCTGGAGCTCACGCCTTATAGAAGGCGCACGTGCGCACGTCCTGAAGGTGGTTCATAGGGTGTACGGTCCGGTCTGGGGCACAGTAGCTAAGAGCATCTCAAGGGCGTCAGCAGCAGAGCGAAGCAGCGCAGAACTACTCGCTAGAACCTGAGAAAAAGAAAAAGATCAGATAAACGCACCATGTTTGGATTAAGAAAAAATCACTTGACCAACTTAGTTAAGTACGATGTAAAAGAAGAATTCTTAAACTACCAAAGCGCTAGAATAATTGAGGGGGAAATAGCAATTGTGTAACTTCATCTTGCGGAAATTCCACCGAGCAAGATTGTTTTAGCTCATGTTGCTTATTAGAATTTTGTTCCAAATGGTTGTCAGCTGAACTTCCACATAAAAAAAGGTTGAGAATAAGAAATGATGAACTCTTATAGATAGAAAAAGGGAAGAACTGAACTTCCCGCACTAACGGAGTGAACTTTTGTTTTATTATACAATAACCTACAGAAATATGATAATTGCAGTGCCTGCAATGACAAGCATGTACTCCTAAATGATAATACCTTGCCTCTATCTAGGCTCTAGTCTTTATTAATTATAGAACAAGCACTCCTAGATGCACCTCGTGCAGTTCATAGTCCACACAAACAGCAGTGCAAGAGATACTCACCAAATTTAAATGAACTTCTACGTATAAAGCTGAATTCCTGGCGTGTTTTAAGTGAACTCCCGACCATGGGCGGAGCCGACCAGCTGCCGAAGCCCGGGCAAAGCTAGTAGGAGCGACGGAGGCCAGCGTTTTCCCGGTGTAAAAGAAATGAAAACTGGTGAGAAATTACACCGCCAAAATCAAGCGAATCAACTGCCAAAAATAAATGAGCGTCTGCCAGTATTTTTACTCTATTTTTTTTACAGGAATGTGAACTCTTCCTGGGACTAATCAAACTGCTAAAAAATCACAAGTGAACTCACTTCTCTCCATGTCTATTAAATAGAAGTTCACTGGTGATCAAACCGTTTTTCAATCAAAACTGAATTTACTATATAGAATGAAATCCCCGTGAATACCAAACAAACTACCAAACAAATGCTACGAGAAAATTAGCTAATGCATCATCTGTTTCCTGATATTTCAAACTTTCTTTTTTGTCAGGAATCATGACATGTCAACTGCCACGCTACTTGAAAAAAAATCATCCAGAATCAGCGTTTACTGTCTTTTAAAAATTGTAGGTTGCGACATAAAAAGACTTCACACTTTATATGTTTCAAATGGTGAATAAATCTAAAAGAAATTCGGTCATATATATATTGTCTAGCATAATAATAGTTTGTAAGAGCGAGCTACTTCGCACATATTATCACCGCTTCCAGAATAAATCAGATTTTCACTTTCACCAGCAAATGCTAGTGTTGACCTTGGACTGAAATATAAAATAATTCAGAGCGGAAGCAAGCAAGGATTCTATTATACTGAATTCTTTTACAATTTCTGAAACAAACTTCAGTTTTTATGCCTAGCGAACTTCATTTTATTTGCAGAGTGAACTTCACTTTTAGTTTGTTTCATAAATGAATAAAATGAACTTTCTCAATCTAATAATTGGTGCACATTGTTTGGTTTCTATAGCTGCACCTTGCATTGTTTTTTTGTACAGAACATCCTATATCAATGAAGTGAACGTCCTTACAAAAATATAAGTTTCTCAAGCAGAAGTGAACCTTGCAACCCAACAAAATGAATTTAGTTTTAGGACCTACAGTAAGCAACAACAAGCAACATCTTAGTTCTAAATTAAAGTTCAGTGTTCATAACAGTTTTCGCTACAGACAAAAACAAACTCACTGTCAAGAAAGAGCGAACTTCGAGACATGAAAGAGTGAACTTTTTGCAAAACCTTTTCTCGACATAGAATGTTGAATTTCTAGGAAACTAAATGACCCTTGCGGAAATATGAGACCCAGTTCATAATAATATATAAGAAAATCATGAAACAGATTTATTTCAGAAAACACGTATGTTGCCAGCAATTGAATTGAACTTCCGTAAAGATGCAAGCATACTGTTACAACTGAATGAATTACTGCCTAAAAAAATAAAGTGAACTCCCTTTTCATCCTAATCCGACTGTTATAAATAATCAAGAGATCCGCTCTATGCTGCACTCAGGAATATGAGAAAACTACCTTAGCGACCTGCTGCTTCGTGCCCTGCTCGTGATCAAGCTTGACGATCCATCTGCAGCAGTACAACATGATTTTTTACAATCACCAAAAATGCTATAGGGAATAAAAGTGAAAGCTAAGCAACTACCATACACTTTAATCTGCCCTTCAATTTAGAAATACAACACAAGTAAAATTGAAAAAACATTAAGGATGTACGAGCATATTTAGATTGAACTCTCAAAATATATTCCCAACATATATAAGTAAACTTCGGATATGGATGAGGTGAACTTCTAATTTTTGAAGCTATATATATCCTGTTGAATATCCATGAAAATATGACATAATATTCTGACACGTAACATGATTTTATAGAACTTACATGACCAGTGTTCACCTTGATTAATTCCTGGTAAACTTCCAAGTAACAATAAATACCAGGTAGCTTAACTACATAACCTGGAGTTCGGAGTGGTATTCATGGGAGGTTCAAAAGGGCACACGGTGAAGTCTAGTGGATGTTGAGGTCCATTGGCCTCTGACATGAGCAAGCTGCTGCAGTGTAATCCGTCTGGAGTCAGCAGCTACAGTACAGAAGCAATGGACTCCCCTGAAAATAAATTTTGAGTTTGCCTTACAAATGGAATGAACTTCTCTTTGTCTAATCCGCATCACACATCAACAAACGCATAATGTGTTTTCATCTACTAACTTTCGCATCAGAAACATTAATGGTGCAAAAAGGTAACTTTTGTTGTTGCCAGGATGAAGAGATTTTAACTTAAATCAAGTCTGCAAGATAAAATCTAAAGCAAACTATGAGATCTCTGAACTGGAAGAAAATAACACCAATGCCAAATCTAAAACCCTAGTATGGAAGTTCAGAGGATGCAGCATACTTGTGAGAATCAACGACAAACTGAGTTGAACCGTGGCTAACAGTGAACTGCACCAATGCCAAATGTGAAGTACTTCCCATATTCATGTGAACAACGGATGCCGAATAAGTAAACAGTCCAAAACTACTAAAATGAACTTGATTCTTCCGAGCTGAACTGTGGATGCCGAATAAGTGAACTTCTATTTCTAAAATAAAAAAGTGAACCATCCGAAACAGAAACATTATCGATGCTATATTTTCTATGGTATCAGTTTTCCTTTCTGAACTTCCCTCATTTTGACATCTGAATTCACACATACATGAAGCGAACTTCTCGACTAAAAAGTAAGTGTACTATGTGAAATAGATTATGCGAACTTCCAGAATGGTAATCTTGAGCTCACATTTCATATATTTTGTAAAAAAAAAACTCTCACTGGCTATCATGTCCAAAAATCAAAACATACACATCGCGATGGCAACATGACAAGAAGAACAGACATTGGAATCCATGCGGTGGCGCCGCAAAACTCCCACTCTCCCGCTGTGTCACTTGCGAACCCCGACACATTTCGTATTGCTTTTCAGAGTGGACGTCTAACCGCTATTGACTGAGAAATTCTGATAAATATTGAACTACTGCAAGGGAAGAGTAAACTCCACTGGCTACAAATTGTGAACTTCCTGGCTGGTGATTTATATTTGCATGTCAATGTCTACTTCCCGAACATACTAGTTGTGAACTTTCAATGAAATCCCATGAAACAAGAGTGAACTTGCTACTATGAATAGTCTAAAGTTCAGCAAATTTTTGCAGTTCGATGTCTACTTCGTGAACATAGTAATTGTGAAATTGCAATGAAATCCCAGGAAACACTAAGTGAGTTTTCTAGTTTGAATAGCCTGAACAACATTAAACTTTCTGATCGAAAAATATGAAATTTTTCCTCACAGATGGATGTGAACTTCGCCGATAAAAGATTTGAGCTCGGGGCGGGCCTCTCTGGTGAGAAGGTAATGGGTAGCACGGACCACGCGGGGACGTCCGTTTCAGATCGGGGAGAGGTCTAGCTCGGGTAGGGGGGAGGGGTGTCCAGGCGGGATTAGGAGGTCTTACCGTTGCGCATGAGATTAGAGGGCGGCGGACGGCGCTGAGGACGTCGGGAAGCAGCCCGGTGGTCGGGGCCTGCAGATCGCGGCGGAGGTGGGCGTCCTCCTGGCGGCCCGCTATCGAGCCGGGAACCTGCAGCGCCCGGTGGATGGTGCAGCCCGGGGAAGAAGGTGGCGGCGAGGGATGCGGTGATTCCGGTGGGGAAGAAGGCGATGCTGCTACCGAGGAAGGAGGCGGGCGGCGATTTGGTCTGCCGCCGGGGAAGAAGGGATGGGTGGTGATGCGGGCTTCCGCCGGGAAGAAGGCGAAGCGGGAGTTCGGGTCGGGGCGGCGACGCGAGCTACCGACGGGAAGAAGGTGGAGCAGGACTTGGGTCGGGGCGGCGGCGCGGTGCGCCCGGTGGTAGGGAAGAAGGTCGTGGCCTCGTGGGAATATTTGGGCGAAGCCAGATGAGGGAGTTCGGGGAGGAAGAATGTGGGGATCGACGGGGGGGTGTTTTTTCTTCGGGCCGGTTCGGTTCGCTGGACTGGATAGGTGGTAGGGGGTTCGAGAATAGCTATTCTAGAACCCCTCTTAAGGGGGGTTCGAGAATAGTTGGGCTCTATATATATATATATATATATATGCCTATGTCTCTTGTTTGAGCTCATGTTGGATATCTCTTGTGTTGAGGCACCTCGCACCTATATGTTGTGCATTTGTATTCAAATGCAAATTACTTGTATGCACACATGTAGGGGGAGTGCCTCTATGTTTTGCCAACATGCTTGTTCCCTATAGTGGTTTTTATTGCAAATCCGTATATTATCATCAAACACCAAAAAGGGGGAGATTGAAAGAACATCTCTCACATTATGTTTTGGATTGTTTGATGTCAATATATGCGATACACTTATGTTTGATGAAGTGGTGCAGAGAATATATATATATATACATGTATATGGCTGTCGTGTGTGGAAAAACAAGACAAAAAGAAGTAGAAGATTTTTCTCCAGGCCGGATAATCCGGGCCGGATATTTGCAAAATATCCGTGGGCCCAACATCGGCTAAGGACTTTTGGAAAAGTGGCTCAGTACTACCCTGGACATGGGCTGGATTTTTGGCCGGACTTTTGCCTGGAATTTCCCAGAGCCAGATTTTTCAGGGGGGCGGATTATCCGGCCCCAACATAGACCGGATTATCCGGCCCTCGAAGAGCTCCAACGGCTGGATTTTGAGAGGGGGTGTTTATACTCCCCTTCTTCCTCCTTCCAACCTGCTCAATCATTCCACAAGTTCTTCACCATTAGAGCCACCTCAAGAAACAAGAATCACAAGATCTCCTTCTCCACCCAACCAAAGCTCTTGTTCTTTGGAGATTCGAAGGAGAAGACCCCGATCTACATCTTCACCGAAGCGATTTGTATTTCCCCCTCATATGCTTGAGGGCCCATTTGCTAGTGTTCCTCTTTTGAGAAACCCTAGTTGTTTGTAGTTGATATTGTTCTTGTTCTGGTTGTTGTTACAGATTTGGGAGCCTCCAATTTGGTTGTGGATGTGTGCCCCGAGAACCTTGTAAAGGCCCGATTTCCGCCTCGAGGAAATCCCTTAGTGGAAGTGGGCTAGGCCTTTGTGGCGTTGCTCACCGGAGACCTGAGTGAAGCCTTCGTGGCGTTGGTTTGGCTTTCGTAGCAACTACCCTCGTCCAAACGTAGACGTACCTTCTTGCAAAGGAAGGGAACTACGGGAATCAACTCCGTGTCTCCGCGTGCTCCACTCTCGGTTACCTCTATCCTATTATCTCCCTATATATATTGTGTAGCTATATCTTGCTTAGTCGTTGACCTTGTCATATAGGTAAATTCGCTTAGTTGCATATCTAGAGAATTTACCTTTGTGTCAAGCCTAAATTGAAAAAGAACTAAAAATTGATTTCTTACCTGTTCAACCCCCCCCCCCCTATAGGTGCGCCATACGATCCTTTCAGATGTTCCCCTAGCAGATATCTTATTACTTCAACATTTTGACGGACAGTTTCAAAAAAAAACTGGTGGACAGATAGATTACAAAGAGCACAAACTCAACTTTGCCTTTCTTCTCTTTGTTATAGTAACATACAGTGTTGCAAAGATACAGGTAAACATTGCTCTGATTCAACAAGAGGCTATACATGACTTTCTTGAACCATAAATTGCACATCCCAATTTGTTCCAGTAATGCACGGTTGCCGTATTTACAGGTCACATGCCTACGGATGGTTCAGGAAACCGTAGGTTTTCTAAAACGGCTTGCATTTGTACGAGCCAAACTTTGTACTAGATCACAGGTAATAGCTAGTAGAGTCTTTACAAAAGTTGCTGGGAGAAGTCCTATGAGAGAAGTGGCATTTGTTGGTATTTTTTTTCGCGGGCGCACGAAAGGCGTGCTAAATCTTTATAGAAGGGAGCAAACAATATACAAGAGATCAACGAGGGATGCGAACGTCTGCCCGCGGCCAACCCACACACACCACTCTAGCCTAGAACCTACTCTCGCAAAATGACTCTCCGCTCCCCTCCCCTCGTAGCCCACCAAAGGCTGAGCTCCTCTAGCAGTGACTCTATGATCTGCTCCGTGGACAGCTGTCTCTCTAGGTTACCAAAGACCCTGGCATTCCTCTATTTCCAAAGCGTCCAGGCAATCAGCAAGACTAGTGTGTCAAAACCTCTCTTGTCCTCCCTCTGAAGCCTCTTCCTCGCCTTAGTCCACCATCTCGCTAGATTGGTGTTCTCCTGTGGTTCCTGGAGTTGTGATCCCAGCCTTCTCAAGCATCCGAACCAAACCATCTTAGCATACGGACAATGCGAAAGGTTATGGTCGATGGTATCCTCCTCCCGAAGGCAAGTAACGCAGGGATCCGGGTGATCCTGCAGTCCGTGCTGAGCCCTCCTATCAGAAGTCCAAAGCATGTACCTTAGAGCCAGCCAGCCAAAAAAATTGCACTTTAGCGGTGCAAAATATCTCCAAATCGGCTTGGCCATGGCCCAAGTTATCCTCCCCTGGCAAAGCATGTTGTAGGTCGCACTGGTGGTGTACTTGCTAGACGCCGAACCCTTCCAAGCAAGCTGATCCGGCCTATCGCCATCTCGGGTTACTCCCTCCATTGCCTCCCAAAGCAGGGTGCACTGCATCCATCCATCTATGGACAAATCCCCCACGAGTCCACGACATCTGAGAGCCAGGAGTCGTCCTGCAAGGCCTCACTAACCTTCCTAGCGTTCCTCCTCCTTGTAGGGACTAAGGCCGTCACCTTCAGGGCAATGTCCCCCGCGCTTCTCCCATTAATCCATCTGCCTGTCCAGAAGAGAGTACTCTCATCATCTCCCACTCTGAATTCCGCCAAGCTCTGGAACACCTCATTAGCTTCCGGGTCATTGAGCGCAGGCAGCCCTTGCCATGGCCTCGATGGATCCGTACGACGTAGCCAACACCATCTCACCCTAAGAGCCAGACCTTGTAGCCTCAGGTCTTTCACTCCAAGGCCTCCAAACTGAGTCGGTTTGCATATTGTGTCCCAAGCTACCAGGCATTGACCTCCGTTAACTTCCTTCTTTCAAGTCCAGAAGAAAGCTCTCATCCATTTGACCAACTCCTCAAGCACCCAGGCTGGTGCCTCAGCGACCATCAGCTGATGAATAGGTCGCGCAGTTATCACCGACTTAATGAGTATGAGTCTCCTAGATTTCTGAATCATCCCCCTCTGCCATGCTGGAACGCAGTGTATGACTTGGTCAATCAGCGGCTGCCACTCCGCTTTCGTCAACGGTCTCAAGGCCAATTGCATGCCAAGGTACTTTATGGGGAAACCCACTACCTCACAGCCCAACGCCTCCTCAACTCTGTCGGCATCTCCGTCCTGCCCTCGGATCAGTGTGGCCGAAGTCTTTCTATAGTTTACGCATAGCCCGGAGGCCTCTCCAAAGACTCGTAGTATGGCCTTTACCGCTTCCAACTCAAAACTCAGTGGCTTACAGAATATTATGACATCATCCACATAGACCGAGATTCTCTGTAGCTCCGTGATCCCCGCTAGCCTGGAGAAGAGTTGACTCTCCGTGGCTTTCTTGATCGCTGCAGTCAACACCTCCATAGCCACGACAAACAGCATAGGTGAAGTGGGATCACCTTGTCTCAGCCCTCTAACATGCACAAATTTGTGTCCTGGCACTCCATTCACTAGAATTCTGGTGTTTGTCGTATTCAGCAAAACGGAAACCCACTTTAGGAAACGCTCTCCAAACCCCATGCGCCGTAGCACCTCAAAAAGGAAACTCCAAGAAATTGAGTCAAAAGCTCTTGTGAGGTCAAGTTTCAGGAGCACTCATAGCTGTCTCTGTTGATTGATCTTCCTTGCCACTTGTCTCACTAAGATGAAGTTGTCATGTAGGGACCATCCTCGTATGAACGCCGATTGGTTAGTGCTCACCACATCGCCCAACCTTCTCTATAGTCTGTTTGCCATTAACATGGAGAATAGTTTGGCAAAGCTATGTACCAGAGTAACTTGGAGAATAGTTTTAGGGATCAACGTGATCAGGGCTCTGTTTAGGCGGGCAAAGCCGCGGCCATCTCCAACACTGAGTTTGAGGAGCCCAGCAATAATGTCTCTCTTGATCACAGGCCACGCTCTCTGATAAAAACCTCCAGTGAACCCATCCGGTCCTGGTGCCCTGTCCGGATGTAGGTCCTTGACCACTCCCCAGATCTCCTCCTCCGTGAACATATCATCTAATTCCTGAAGCTCAACCGTCGATATGTCTAGTTCTCCCAGATCAATTGTGTGCACTCTGGGCTGCACCCTCCCTAGCAACTGGAAGAAAGCCTCTGTGAAGGCCTCCACTTCCCTCTCCTGATCCGTGACTAGCTCCTCTCCAATCTTCACCGAGGCTATATGGTTTTTCACTCTTCAACCATTAGCCACGGCCTGGAAGAGCGTCGTATTGGCGCCCCCGTCTCTCAACCAGCGGATCCTCAATCTTTGTCTCGCCATAGTTCGCTCTAGCGAAGCAATCCCAAGCACAGATTGCTTGAGCATCTTCCTTAGCCATAACTACACGGGGGTGAACGTACGCCTCTCCTGAGCCACATCCAGGCGTAGAATTGGGGTATTTGCGATCGCAATATTCAGCTTGATATTCCCTACTCTCTTTTGTCCCCATGATTGCAGGTGCTCAGCGGCATTCTGAAGAGCACATCCAGCCTCCGGAAAGGGTCTACAATTGCAGGGTCGCAAACCCATGCCTCCTTAACCGCCTCATCAAACCCCTCTAGCTTTAGCCAACAAGTCTCGAACCTGAACCTCATTTTTGGCCTGAACTCCGCATTAAGAGCCAGATGGAGCGGCGCATGGTCCGAAATCGACGATGAGAGACCTTGCAAAACTGCGTCAAAGTGCTGCAAATCCCAGTCCACCGATACCAACACCCTATCAATGCGTGTAAGGGTAGCTCTTTCCCTCTCATTGCTCCAAGTATAGAGAGCCGCCCATGCATATAAAGGTCCTTGAGCTCATGCTCGTGGACAAAAGCCCTGAAGCGCTGCATCATGTTTCTATCCAGGTTCTCATTATTTTTCTCGGACCCATTTAGTATCATGTTGAAATCTCCAGCGATCACCCACGGACCAGGGAAAAGGGTCCTTCTCTCCGTCAGTTCCTCCAAAAACATGATTTTCTCCTCTGCTGTATGGGACCCATATACAGTGGTAAGCCACCACTTTGCGCCCTCTCTAGTCGTGACCTCTCCGGTAATTGCATGAGTATCATAGCTCACATGGTCAATTTGGACTACCGAGGAGTCCCAAGCCAACACCACACCTCCTCTTGTTTCATCTGCCGGTAGAAACACAAAATCGTCAAAAGACGATCCCGAACACTTCGAAACATAAAACTCATCGACCTCCGTGACTTTAGACTCCGAGATACAAACAATGCTCACATGCAGACTCTCAAGGAACTCCCTAATAGCACTCCTTTTAGCTGGATCATTTGTGCCGCGAACGTTCCAGAACAACATCTCTAGATTACAATCCATAAAAGACTGATACAAACTCCACTCCACTCCACTCTACCGGTCGCCTAATGCGCCGCTACCACTACTCTGCAGCCCTCCTGCTGCTCGAAACTCTGGGGTACCATCTTGCCAAAGATGGACGCCATGACCCTCACGTGTCTGTCACCAAGTGGCGAGTCGAAGATCTCGTTGAAGCTGGATAGGTGCTCCTCATCCACTGACAGCTCCTCACGGCAAATGCCCAGTGCCTTGAGTAGCACTATCTCTGCTGCAGAGGCCTTGGTCGCCTTCTTTCCCCTCGCATCTACAGCAACCGATGCACTCCTAGTCATACGTCTGGGCGTGAAAGGCTGCGCATCAGCTCTCAATCTAGAAGCGCTCTCCACTTCACGGAGCAGTGGTGGCGCCAACTTCTTGAGAATGGAGGCGCGGAACATCTTGATACGCCCTAGGGCTAGCCTCTCCTGCTGCAGCTCTCTCTCTCTGCTGTGTCGTCATCAGCAGACACCTCCGGTGTAACCTCCTCCAGAGCTGGGCTCTCCTGAGCTCTGCGCGGAACCACCTGCATGGCACTGTTGGGTCCTGTATATGACACGCATGCGGAGCCCAGCAGCTCACTCTCCACACTCTCCAAGCTCAACTATCGATCCAAAACTGCTCTGCAAGAGAGGCTTCTGTCTGCGCATGCTGGCCCACCAAGACCCTCCTCAGAAAGTGACACCTGGAAGTACTCCTCCTTCTTGCGCCATGAAAGTGCCTCCTCACCCAGCTCTGGATCCGCTGGTGCACTCGAATCAGAAATCGAAACTGAATCCAAGCTTGTTCTTCTTTCCGCAATCTTGTTCACCACTACAGTGTAGGACAATAAAGATACAGTGAACCACATCATGTCTGTAGGAGTCGTACATGTTGTTGTTGGCGATGTTTAAACTTGGCTATATGATTACGACTTCAAGAAGAAACATATGAAGGATTAGAATTGAACTGCATATGCTTACAGGTTCGAGAATATACTTGAACGACCAAGTTAGTACGAGAAAAAGGGAACAAATACTAGCATCTCACTCTGCATTACTAATACTAGCATATCACTGTGCATTACTATAGATACTTGAGCAGAAAATCCACTCCACGATGGAGTAAAAGAAGAATGATTTCTTGTGCACAAGACTTGCCTGTGTGCGTTTGCCGGTGCACAGGCGTATTTATGGAACGAAGTAGTGATTTAGTCAGGTTTTTGACTAGGGCGTTGCCTCGTTGGCGTCCGTTCGGATGGAAACCGAAACTGAACGGGTGATCAAATTATTATCTAAAGTTTTGGCTTACAATTTGAACAATTCGTGAACTGTCAACGACCTATCTCCACTTACTGCTGGTCTGGCTGGGTGGGCTGCCATCTTGGGACAGGGCCTGCTTGGGAGGCAGATGCAGAGGACAGAAGATGGCATATATACGTACAGAGTGGCCACAGTGAGGCTTGGCTTCAACTGAATGGTTGGCCTCGGCCTGGAAAGTGAGGATAGGCTAGGACTAGCCTGAGTGCTTGCTTCCTTTTTTGAACAGGGATAGGGTCCAAATATACCCGTGGCAGCTATAGGGGAGGTTTTGGAGGATCACGAGGGAGAGATGGTGTTTTTGCTGGTGGAAGAGGAGGCTTGGCAGAGAGAGCCAGAGGTCGGGGTTTTGTAGACTGGCGTGACCACCCAGAGAGAAAGGGTACAGAAGGAACCACTCAGACGGATCCAGAGTTGCTGGATACTGCATCTAGTCCAGTTAAGCAGGGAGATGAGGTTATGACAGAAGCTGAGCAAATAGCAAAAAGAAAACTTGACTTTGGAGAGGTGCCAGAAAAGGGGGTGTTAGCGATAGTACCCTCTAATATGCTAGTTGATGGTGTAGAGGATAACACAGTTCAAGAACAGGAGAGTTCTTCGGATTCTAAGAGGCAAAAGAAGTCAGATGGGGCACAAATCTCAAACCAAAATGAAGGATCGGCGACATCCCTCGAGGATAACCGCTGGGCACAATGAAAACATGTGGATGCAACTGCCGAGGGCTTGGTAAGTCGTGGCAGTTGGGGCGCTTGTGGATCTCCACTGGCGATTGAAGTTGGATGTGTTCTTCTTGTCCGAGACACATTTGACGAAAATTAGGGCAGAGGACGTAAGCTGGGGTATGATCATATGATTGAGTCAGAGAGTGATGGGAGAAGCTGTGGGTTGCTGATGCTCTGGAGTAAAAATATTAAGGTAACCTCCTCTACTGTTCACACAAACTACCTGGATATTCGTATTGATGAGAATTCTGAGAATGGCTGGAGAATCACGGGGTTTTATGGAGAACCTAGTGGAGATCGAAAACATCTGTCGTGGGACTATATCAGGGACTTACAGGGGATGTTTGATTTACCTTGGATGGTTATTGGTGATTTTAACGAAATATTATCTAACAGTGAAAAGGAGGGTGGCAATATGAGGCCGCAGAGATGTATGCAAATGTTCGGGGATGCCTTGTAAAATTGTAATCTAAGTGATATGGGGTTCTTCGGCGACATATTCACCTGGAGAAGGGGTCGCATAAGAGAGCGACTTGATAGGGTGGTGGCCAACCAACGGTGGAGGGATAAATTCCTCATGGTGGCAGTGATACATGAAGACTTTTGGAAGTCGGATCATGGACCAATTACGGTTAACACGGAGTACTTTGACTCAGGCCAGGTGAGGAATAACGGAACAAAGAAGATGTTTGAAGCAAAATGGTTACTAGAAGAATCGTTTGACGACATTGTTGGAGGGGCCTGGGAGGAAGCTTCATCAGGTGGGCCGACAAGTTTGGCCCAGAAGCTACAGGCGGTCCACCAGGCCTTGCATGCATGGGATCGCAGGATCCTTGGGGAGCCGAAGAGACATCTAAAAGAACTACAAACGGAACTGAATTCGGCCATGGAAGGATCTTTGTCTGATGAAGCGACAGCAAAAATCCAAGCAATACAATTGGAGATTGAAAATCTCCACAAGCAGGAATAACTCAAGTGGGTGCAGCGGAGCCGTGCAAATTGGATGAAATCTGGGGATCGTAATACTACCTTTTTCCATAATTTTGCAACGACAAGAAAGAAAAGAAACCTTATTAAACGTCTCAAGGATGAGGGTGGTAATTGGATTGAGGATGAGGATGGCCTTGCTGATCACATCAATAATTACTTTGGGAATTTGTTCTCTAGAGAAGTGGCTGAACCAAGCATGGAGTTCATTAACAAAGTTACTCCACGTGTGTCAGCGGAGATGAATACGGTTTTGAATGCCCCTTATACTCGTGAAGAAGTGAAGAATGCCATGTTCAATATTGGGGACCTCAAAGCCCCAGGCCCAGACGGACTACATGCCATTTTCTTTAAGAGATACTGGAGTCTTATTGGAGAAGATCTCACAGATGAAGTGCTCCTTGCTATTAATTCTGGGAGGGAACCATAAGGGTGGAACAACACAAATATTGTCCTAATACCAAAAGTTGATAGCCCGGAAAGTATCTCTTAGTATAGACCTATAAGCTTGTGTAATGTTGTGTATAAGGTGATATCTAAAGTGCTAACGGCGAGGCTTAAAGTTCTTCTGCCATAGATCATTTGCCCAATGCAAAGTGCTTTTGTCCCTGGTCGTATGATTACTGACAATTTTCTGGTTGTTTTTGAGTGTTTCCATGCAATAAAACGAAAGAGGGAAGGAAAATATGGGACTTGTGCAGTAAAGCTCGATATGCACAAGACCTACGACCGAGTAGAGTGGGGTTTCCTGGAGAAGATCCTCAGTCGGCTGGGCTTTGATCAGAATTGGATTCGTTTGGTTATGTCTTGTGTTGGATCTGTGAAATATCAGGTTCGGTTAATGGGAGGGAAACAGAACAGTTCTCTCCGACTAGGGGATTACGTCAGGGAGATCCTCTGTCCCCGTACCTGTTTCTTTTATGTGCGGAAGGTCTGACAAGCCTCCTCAAAGTCGAAGAAGAAGCAGGAAATATTATGTGGGTTAAGGTGTGTAGGGCTGCCCCGGCGGTTTCTATTTGCTTTTCGCGGATGATTCACAGATTTTAATGAGAGCATATTTACATAATGCTAGGAGTCTTCGAAAAGTTCTGGAGGATTATTGTGGTGCCTCGGGTCAGATGGTTAGTGAAGCTAAATCGAGCATTTTCTTTAGCCCATGCACTAGTGCGGAGACTAGAGAAGAGGTATGTGTTGAATTGAATATTTTAACAGAAGCTATTACGGATAAATACCTGGGTTTGCCACCGTTAGTGGGTATTGATAGAACGGATTGCTTTATACACCTTATTGATAGAATCTGTGCTCGTTTAGCGGGGTATAAGGAAAAGCTGTTATCCTATGGGGGAAAGGAGGTTCTGTTAAAGGCGGTTATCCAGGCGATTGCCGCATATGCTATGTATGTGTTCAAGCTGCCCAAACTAGTAATAAAAGGGATCACTGAAGCAATTGCCCGTTACTGGTGGGGAGATGAAGATGATCAGAAACATATGCACTGGTTTGCTTGGTGGAAGATGTGTGTTTCAAAGAACAAGGGTGGAATGGGATTTCGCGATCTTCACTGTTTTAATCTTGCATTATTAGCGAAGCAAAGTTGGAGATTGTTATGTGAGCTAGAGTCTCTATGTGCTCAAATTCTGAGAGCAAAGTACTACCCCTCGGGGGATATTCTTAATGCCGAACTTAAAAAAGGTTCGTCCTTTACCTGGCAGAGTATATGGTTTGGTTTGCAAACTTTGAAAAGAGGGCATATATGGAGGGTCGGGGATGGGACTAATATTAACATTTGGTCTGATGCTTGGATCCCCTCTAGCCCATCGAGGAAGATCTTGACACCGAGAGGAAATACTGTCTATACGAAGGTTTCTGAGCTTATTGACCCCGATACTAGAACATGGGATGAGGAGCTTTTGAGAGATTTATTCCTGGATGTGGATGTTACTAGGATCCTCAAGATTCCTTTAGCTGTTTGGATGATGGAAGATTTTTTGTCGTGGAATTACACTAAAATTGGTATCTTCATTGTTCGCTCGGCGTATCACATTATTGAATGGGACCATCAGCATGGACATAAACTAAGAAGAACTAACCATCAGGGGTCGGCAGTGGTGAACCCAGTGTGGGCCAGCTTGTGGGCATTGCGAGTCCCAGCAAAGATGAAAATTTTCTCCTGGAGGTTTCTTCATGGAACTATTCCATGCAAGGCAGTTCTGGCAAACAGACATTATAACTAGTAGCCTCTGTCATGTCTGTCAGATTCACTGTGAAGATACTAGACATCTCTTCTTTCAGTGTCCTAGGGCAGTAGAAGTTTGGGATAATTTGGGGTTGTCGGCATATATTGCAGAGAGTTGTGTTGAAGATCGGGCGGGTTCTGGAGTTTTTGAAGTTTTACTAAGGCGAGGCAAAAGAATGGCGCCATAGATTCCTGATCTCGGTTTGCAAGAGCTGATCGTTATTGCATGTTGGTACCTTTGGTGGGAGAGAAGGAAAATTGTCCATGATGAGAAGGTTCAGAAACCAGGCCAATCCGCACAAGCTATTTCAATACTTTCTCTTAATTACTTCCGTGCTCTAAAGAAGGATGCTGGGATTAGGCGACACGGTTGGGAGAAACCAAAGGAAGATTTCATTAAGCTTAATATTGACGCTGCATTCTCTCATGAATATTTTTCAGCAACTGGTGCAGTGTTGAGAGATGAGAATGGGAAATTTATAGCTGCCTGTTACTGTGGCATTGAGCATGTTGGTGATGCGCCAACTGCTGAAGCCAGAGCCCTGCGAGATGGCCTGGTTTTGGCGGGCCAAATGGGTTGCTCAAAATTGGAGGTTAATAGTGATTGTATGGAGGTTATCAATACTATGAAGCAAGAGGGTAATTCAGCCGGGCCTGCGGCGGCGATCTATGAAGAATGTGCTTTCTTGGCGAGAGGGTTTGCAAAGGTGATCTTCAGTCATTGTCCTAGAGAAAGTAATACAGTAGCACATAATCTAGCAGCTAATGTGCAGGGGTACCAATCAGTGGTTTGGATTGATGAACCCCCTGATTTTGTAATAGCTGAGTTAGCCAATGATGTAAGCCTCTTTACAATGTAACCTGAATTCTGTTGTGTAGCCGCAAGTTCCAGACGCGCTCTTTTCCTTACCAGGGTACCGAAGGGGACTGGAAGGTTTTTAATGAGGCGGCTTGCGTGCTTAATATATGATGATGATTTCAAAAAATTAGATGTTGCTATCATTATCAAAGCGGTGAGTACAGGTTTCAGAAAAGTCCCTACAGAACAGGGGAATTCTGGATAAGGACTATAATTTTATAGAAAAGACCCTAGAAAGATTATTGAAAAAGCAATCAGGTCCTTCCAACTGGGCACCGCATCTGATGGAGGTCGCCATCGACATGCTCCACCACAAAACTGACACCGGCGCCGGGGACGAACCACTTGGTCCGGCGTCGTGGCTGGAGAAGTTTGTCTTCCCCTCGGACTGCTTGGTCACTGGGAAGAAGAGGTTGAGGAGGGTCGCCATTCGACCATAGAATGCAGAGGCGGGGCGGCGGAAGCCGCCGGCATCGGTCCTCCGCTGAAGGCTCCTGAGACGAGAGCACAGAGGCTCTCAGGCGCAGCACCAGCATCCCATCTCCACCGCCGATTACCTGACGAGCTGCATCGGCCTCCCAACTCTTCCTCGCCGCCACGGCCGGCCAAGAGAAGAGAGACATCAGCAGCATCAGGGACAGGGCGATGAAGACGACGCTTATCGAGGGGATTTGCCACCAGGACGCCATCCATCCCCTTCCACCTTGGAAGCGGGAGCATGGTCTCCATGAGCGCCCATCCCGGGCCGCGCCAAAGCACCAGGAGGGAGAAGCATCCCCGCCCACCTCCAGATCCCGCCGTCACGGAGCTGCCCTTCTCATCCCCCTCGCCTCCACGGCCGGCCAGGAGAAGAAAAAGCAGCACCAAACAGCAGCAGATCGAGAGGCAGCAACAGCAGGCCTTATTTGCGGAGATCCTCGAAGGAGTGAGCACCACCGCCCACTCCGGCCGCCGGAGCAGAAAAGCAGTGGAACCACACCTCGAGCTGCTCGAGATCTGGCCAGAAGAACCCGAAGCCCTACTCCAAACTACCGGCATATAGCCGAAAATTAGAAGAATAAGCCTAATATCTACTCCGGCACCCCTCCCTCGCCATCTCCGGCCGGCAAAGCCGGCGGAGAAGGCTCGGGAGTGGCCCGGTCTCTCTCTAGGAGCTGTCAAGGAACGGGAGAGGAGAGAGAGAGTAATGGGGAAAATGAGCTCTTGAGTGCTTGCTTCCTGTGTTCATCTTCTTCTTCTTCTAAATTCCCTAAATTCCCTGAATACTTCATGTGATTCATCTGTAATCCGAATCAGTTATCTAATTGAGGGCGATTTCGACATAATTGACCCTTTTTGGTAAGTAATTCACAAAATGAACTCCTGACGAAACTATTTCGATGGTCCAACTCTTTAGCATGGCGCCCAACGGCGCGGCATCGAGGTTTGATAGCACAACGCCAGGTACCTCGGCGCTATGGTATTTTCTTACGTGGACGACCCGGGCCTGCAGGTCGTATGTATGGCGCCGGGGATAAGAGCGACATAGGTCGTATGTGTGGCGCCGTTGACAAGGGTGCCACAGGTCGTCTGTATGACGCCGTGGAAAAAGGCGCCATGGTCGGCATATAGGGTTACCAGGCCACGCTGTAATAGGTCGATTGAAATCTCCCGAGCCGCCGCCCGCCGCCCGCCGCGCTGTAACAGGTCGATTGAAATCTCCCGACCCGCCGCCCCCGCCACCTCCCGGCCCGCCGCCCCCGCCACCTCCCTCCCTCCCAGACCTGTCGCCGCCTCAAGCTCACTGTCTCCGGGCCCGCCCACCTCCGGCCACCTCCCCGCCTCCCCCACCTCTATTCCCTCTGCTCTTCTGAAGGGCGTTGCCCGTCCTCCAGGAGCTCGCGGTCGTGGCGGATGCTCCGGTGGAAGCCACTACCGTCCGCGTTGAAGGGCGAGGTGCTGAAGCTGGCGTGCACCAGGGCGTGTTGTGCTACCGCCGGCCTGCAAGGTATCATCTCCATTTCCCAATATCAATATAGGGTACATTGTACTGTCAATTTAGGGATTTTTGTTGTTGTTTTTGTTGTATGTGATGTCTGCATAGATGATTTAGGGATATGCACTTTTGTGTATGTTGTGCAAGTAAGTTGTTTCAATGTTGCACTTCTCTGGATTTTGTTGTTGTTCCATGTGATGTCTCCACAGATGTTTGGTTGTACTAGATAAAATGATGAAATTGCTCCTGGTATGTCTTTTTTTTGTGTGTTTGGAAAGAAGCTATTATATGCTCGGAACTAACTTGTAATTTTGCTTGTAGGATGGCACTTCTTGAAGCACACTATGATCAAAATCACCGTGGTCGGCTCATGGCGGAGGAGAAGAAGGTACATGAAGAAGATCGATACATATGATGTGCTAGCTTGAATTTTTTCATGGTCATATGATGTGCTAACTCATATTTATTTTGTAGGTTGTCACTCCACTTCGACTTAGGTCTCAGGAGGCTCATGATGAAGAGAAAATGGAGTACGGCGATCGGTACACTGAGTATATCGAGAGGCTTGGGTTACTCCCTTTTATCACCCTATTCACTCGGTCGACGCCCGCGATGAATCCTTGTGCGATCACGGCACTTGTTGACCGCTGGAGGCCCGAGACCCATACTTTTCACCTTGGGTGTGGAGAGATAACCGTCACTTTGCAGGATGTGTCTATGATCCTTGCACTTCCGATCAGTGGAGCTCCTCTCTGTTTTAGCACAAACACGAAGGGATGGCGCGATTCGATGAGGTCACTCATTGGGTGTGCGCTGTTGGTAAAAGACATGCCCGCAGGTGCGCGATACACATGGATTGCGTTGAGGTATAAGAGATGTCCCGAGCTTGCTGAAAAGGAGGTGGTGCAACAGTATGCCCGTGCATATGTGTAGTATGTTATTAGTCGGACTCTCTTTACGGACAGCATCGTGCTAAAGAGTTAGACCATCTTTATGTGGTACTCCCTCCGGTCTCTTTTAATTGACTCAGTTAAAAAAGAACGGAGGGAGTATGTTACTAGTTAGAGTCTATGGAAACATCGTGTGGTTGGGTGCCATGCTAAAGAATTAGACAATTGAAATAGTTTCGTCCGAAGTTCATTTTGTGAAATACTTACCAAAAAGGATCAATTGTGTCGAAATCGCCTCTTATTGAGTACTAGTACTACTGTGGTGTTTACATGAACTCTGAACAGTTATTGGGGAAAAAACTAGAGCAATTCGTGAACTCTGAACAACCAAGGAACAAGCACGCATGTGAAGAATAAAAGGAAAATCAGGATTACAACTGCTCCACACTGATCTTAACGCTGACGATCTGCGCACGAAATTCCGAAGCAGCAGCGATTCCACTGGAACTAAATGTGGAATGTTGAATCCGTACAAGCGAGATCACAAGTTCAGAGAGACTTGCGGGGGAGAGAAGAGAGAATCCATCTGCCCTGTTTAGCTGGAGCCGCCACGGAGGGAGCGGAGCCGGTCGAGCCACTGCTCGTCGGGGACGCTGCCCGCCCACGGCGGCGGCGCGCCGGGGAACGCCACGCCGCGCATCGCGTCCACGATCCGAGCGGCGGCGCCCGCGGGCAGCTGGGCGCGTCGCCGGCGCTCGTCCTCCGAGGAAGCCCGGGCCGCGGCCTCCGCCACGATCTTGTCTTCCTCGTCGCTCTCTTCTTCCTCGGATGCGAGATCCAGCGTGGAGATGCCGTTGTCGATCGCGTCGAGGCGTTGGTGAGATGCAAGGTCGTCGGGGTCGGGCTCGGTGTCCGTGTCGGTGTCCGATGCGGCGCCGGAGATGGGGAGGTAGTCGGCGTCGGCGTCGACCTCGGCCTCGGAGTCTGAGGCGGAGGCGTGGTCCGGGAGGCCGGTGGAGGCGGGGAGGTGGCCGTTCCCGGGGATGGACATTGGTGCTCGTCGGCAGGGAGGAGAAGAGAAGCCCAGATATTCTTTAGGAGAAGACAATACGAGACTCTCGCTCGCTTCGTGAACCAAAGCCCCATGTGTAGCTCATATATTTGGGCCTGTTTGGGCCGTGGAGGTTCTTCCCCTAAAAAAATGTTTATTTCTTTTTCCCCTAAAACTCTTTTTATTTTCAGCTCACAATTTTTTTAATTTGCATCAGGGGTGGTAAGAGCATCTCCAACAGACGCTGCAAAAGCCGCGCGCCGCAAAAAAACCGCCAGTTTGGCGCGCGCGGGTGCCCGCGCGAAGCTCCAGCGGACGCGGAAAAAAGACGGGCGCGCTAAAAACTTTGCCCCGCGCGCGCGTTGGCGCTATTCCGCGTGGGAAAGTTGCCGCGTGGGCTGCCGCGCGCGCTATACACGCGAACGCGCCAACCGTCTGAACATTCCACGCGCCGCTCCGCCTCTCTCTCTCCCTCTCGTCGACGCTCCGCCTCCGCGCCTCCGTCTGAAGATGCCTCCGCGCCGCCGCTCCGTCTCCGGCTACCGCGGCGTTCGGGCGAGGCCGAGCGGCCGCTTCGACGCGGAGATCCGCTCCGGCGACGAGCGGATCCGCCTCGGTACGTTTGACACGGCGCACGAGGCGGCGCGGGCGTACGACGACGTCGCCTGGCGCCTCGGCCGCTCCCGCCGGACGATGAATTTTCACGACGTCTGGACGCGGGAGCATGTGGAGCAGCTGGCTCCCCCGTCGCCGATCATCACTCCTGAGCAGCAGCGCCGCCAACGGGAGCTAGAGCAGCGCCTCCTCATCGCCGAGCGCGATGAGGCCCTCCGTCTCGAGTGGGCGCGCCAATTCCCCGAAGACGTCGCCGCCACGGAAGCCTTCTACGCGGAGAAGGAGGCGGCGAAGGCGAAGAAAAAGGCGATCCGCGACAAGCGCCGGGCGGAGTCCGCGGCGAGGAAGGCGGCGAGGGCCGAGAAGGCGGCGAGGAAGGAGGAGGAGAAGAAAAACGGTGCAGGGCCGTCCACCATCGTCCTCTCCTCCTCCTCCTCCTCCTTCGATGGGACTTCGATGCCGGTGTCGGAGACGACTCCGAGCAGCCACTCCTCCGACTACGACTGGGATTCGGAGTAGGATAGACTAGTTTTAAATAAAAATGTATTTCGTATCATCGAACTTCTAATATATTTCGTGGTTTCAATTAAATTTTCGTTTTCTATTTGATTTTGTTTGATTTAATTTGAAATAAAAACGGCCGAAGTAGTCGTTCGCAGCGTGCTGCATAATAGCGCGCCCGGCGGAGGAGCATTTTCCCGCCCGAGACGCGCGCTAAAATGGCGCTTCTAGCGGGTAAACTTTCACGCGAACGCGCGGTATCTGTTTATAGCGCGGTGCAAACTACATATAGCGCGCCGATTTTTGGAGCGTCTGTTGGAGATGCTCTAACGAGGTTGGGGCATCGGCCCCAGGTCAGCGTTACCGGCCGCAAGGGTTGTTTAGCGGAAGCGGTAGTCTTTTGGGGGGAACATGCTCAAAAAATAATCTAGAGAGGGAAAGAGTTTCGACGAAGAATGGGTTGTGGGTTTAGTCAATGTGTCCTAGTGGCAACAATTTGATTGTATGTCAAGGCAGCAACCTTGGTGTGCTGGGCCATTTCCCTTTGATTATAGGTAATCGAGTTGTGCAATGCGGCATTGCAGTTTGAAGCGATATGGTTGTGGCATGTTAGGGTGGTGGACCCAGAAGGCATGGGCAGCTCTGTAGGGTGGCTAGGGTGGTGGACCCTGAAATTTCTAATTAGCCTATATATTATTTTTTAAATTAAATATAAATATAATTAAATGAAAAAAATATTGTTGGACCACTGATATATTGCGCTAGATCCCCCACTGGCAAAAGGTGGTGTCGCTAGACTACACAGGGCGCGATAGAGTAGCTAGAAATTGGGGTGGGAAGGGATGGTACCCGCAGGGTATGGGTACGGGTAGAGCCATCTCATACCCATACCCATCACCTTTATTCTTACCCGTCATCCGTATCCATACCCGTCAACGGGTATAAGTTTTTCCTATACCCATCACCCGACAGGGTAAATGGGTACCCGCGGGTAAAAATACCCGCGCTTACAACACATCGAATTTATCAAAAAAAAAATGACAAGAGGTGAAGCGATCCTAAATAGGGGTCTAATCCTCACTAACCTACCAACGATTGTGAGACCGGGAAGCGTGAGGTTCAGCCTAGCAACATGAATGCATGATTAGGGAAAAATTAAATACTTTAGAATATTGCAGTGGCCTACTTGTTAATTTTAGATGGGTACATGGGTACACGGGTATGGGTTATGATCCCATACCCGTACCCACTCTATCTGATTGGTATTTACAAACTCATGGGTAATATTTTATCCCAAACCCGTATTCCTATTGGATTTTTACCCGGCGGGTACACGGGTCATGGGTACCCATTGCCATTCCTAGGTGGGAACATTAGGATTGTTGCCCGCAGTTGTATGGGCCATGATCACTGATGTTGGTTTTGTGAGGACTTCTTCACCATCATGGGACCGTCCTGAGTCCCACCCCAATAATTTCGATGGAGCAGGTTAACCCTAGCTTGATCCTGTTTGTATCAATTTCCCTGCTTTTCTATTCATTAACTGGATACCTCCTTAGAGCAAGTACAATAGTGCCTAATCAGCAGGCTATAAGCTAATCTATGTCAGCAAAGCCTGAGCTGGAGGAGAGAGACACGATGAGAGAGAAGAGAGCGGGCAATTAGCCAAGCTCCCGGCTACAGCACAGAAAATGAGAGCATGCCATCCACTTGCAGCCTACAGTTGACGGTAAGCCGATGGTAAGCAGGTGCATGCAAGCTTTTGCACTGCTGAACCACCTCGAAGCATGCAACATTAAACACTTAAATATTCACTAGAGCCGGACTAATAGATAAGCTATTGTACCAGAATTTTTTTGTGATGGCTATAGCTGACTTGTCACAAGCTTATAGCCAGCTGCCGACGTTGCTACTGTCCTTGCTCTTAGTCGGTCAAAAAAGACAACACTTTAGCATCTCTTTTTCTAAATACTTGACTGTACTTGATTCACCGCCGGACGTCGTTGCGCAGTTGTTGCCCGAAATCCATGATTGCTTAATTTACAAAGGAAATCTGTTTTTTAACAGACAAGACAGACATTTACACCTCATTGTTCACAACACAAAGAACATCATCGCTGGTGTACATACAGACATGTTTTTGGTATGGCAAGAGAGGAGCAACCGCTGGTAGCACACCAAGTCGAAAAGTAACCATACGACCTAGAACTTGTCTATGGTAACGCCATCCCTGACAACCTCGTAGGCGTCGCGATTCCGGGTCTTGTTCAGGCCGGCGGAGAAGTGCACCTTGGCGTCCTCCGTCCTGACGGCCGTCACCTTGGTCCAGATCAGGATCTTGGTCTTCATGCCCTCCACCTCCGACAGCTTCCCCTTGTCGAGGTGGCCAGTCACGCAGGTGAAGAACCGAAGCACCGACGAGTCCTTGTACCCGACCTCGCACGCCGACGCGATGTGCACCGTGAGCTTCTTCGTCTCCTCGTCGAACTCGTAGTTGGTCGCGTCCTGCGGGAAGAGGCCCACCGGGAGGTCATATTCCTTGAGGAATTCAGGCAATGGTTTCTGCATCTTCCCTGAAACCATGTGGTGTGATCAGATGGGTACAGCGATGAAGCAAAAGAATGCATCCCTTAAATTGTCAAGGTATTTTGGTGTTAGTCCAATAAGTTAGAAAGATGGAATTTATTCATAATTACCACTGGAAAGTGGAAACAGCCATTTCTAGTAGTAGAACATTTGTGTCCCACGTCTATCTAAATTGTAAAATGTGTTTACGAAGAACATCATAGCTAACCAAAAACAAGTCCTTCCTTTTCATTAGAAAAACAAAGCACCATTCTGTAGTTTTTCTACTGAAATCAGCAAAGCTAGCCCTTGACTACCATACCTTTGATTTTGTTGACCATCCATTTGGCTCCATCTCCAATGCTGCTTGAGATTGCCTTGAGTCAAAACAGTACAAGATCGACAGAGTCAGCACACAAGAAAAAGGAATTCCTGTTGCTGGCATTATAGAAGCATGGTTTGTGGCATTCTATGCATAATACAGTGTATATATTATGCCACACTATTTCGCACAAATACATCCATAACAAGAAATGTCAAAACAACACAATAAAATGCTATAACAAGCAGAATCCATGGAAAAACACAGAGAACCCCATTTACAAAAATGCAGACAACCCACCAGTCTTCCTTCATTGTGAATAATGTTGCACTCTGATTCTGGTTTCATTTCTAACTATGGCACAAACTCAACCAACGTGCTACTATATCTCTCTCTTGTTGCATCTACCACTGGAAAATTGTAAACTCTCCAACCCATGTGTTCACTTGTTTCGATTACTTTGTCTACAGTCTCAAGCTCAGAATTGGTGGCACATATCACCGGACAACTAAATTTACTAATGGTGCATAAAATTTGTTGTGTAATATCCATCTTGCACACAGTTCACTGAATCAATCGCGCTTTCTGTAATTAATCCTCCACTTACTACACAGTTCACTGAATCTACCCACCAGTATAAAGGCACGGTCTGTGGTTTCAGATAATACAATACCGGCAGGCATGACCGCCTTGTAGAACTCGCAAGTAACAATCATCCATATGATCCACGTCATCTTGCTAGATACCCTCACCTTCGACAATAGCAAAGGAATGCACAACAGCAAAAGGTAGCTGCAGGACAGCTTGGCATTAGTTCCACCGGATAGACCTCAAGAACAATCAGAGCTTGGCCATTGGGAGCGAACAAGACATTATGATGCATGCAGGTTTAGAATGGATGGACAACCGAAAATCGGCCGCTCGGCGATCAATCTATCGAGCGGGGAATCCGATCACATGCGGAAGCAGAAGCGATTCCGAATCTAGGAAAACAGGAGGAAGGGGGTGGGCTCACATTGAGATCTTCGCCGACGTTGTTCATCTCCTTGCCGGCGTTCTGGCTGAACCAGAGCCCGCCCACCTTCCCCATTATCTGATCCATGATCCCTCCTCTCGCCAAGTCTCCCTCAGCCTGGAATTCCCCAACCTCCTAGGTGGAGGGATCAGCGCGCTGATCCTGCTGCTCCGGCCAGAAATCCCCTTTTCTCCGGTCAGAAATGTCTGGAAATCGATTCTCTCCGGGTCCAAATGAAATGGGGGAGAATGTGGTCTTCCACCTTTGGTTTCGTCGTCGTTGGTCAATTTTAGAGCGAAGGAGGTGAGGCTCCTCCCCGCTGGAAACACCGTGCTGACTAGGCTTTGAACAGAGTACCAGTACGTCGCTTTCGGTTCCCTGGGCTGGCCTGGCTCTGTAGGCCTCCGGTATTCATGGACCGAATACGACGCCCGTCATCCTACAGAATGCAAACATACGGACCAGGTCGGCGCACACCAAGTGCCGCACACCCCGCCTGTTAGCCCATTTCAGGTTTTTTTCGTTCGTTTTTTCTTTCTGTTTTTCAGTTTTTTAGATCCGAAAAATGTTAAGACTTAACAATGTTAAGTTTGAAAAAATGTTTAAATTAAAAAAATATTCAAATTCAAAAAAAATAAGATTCTGAAAAAAGTCAACGTTGAAACTATTTTACACTCAAAGTGTTCAAATTTTGAAAATTGTTCACATTTGAAAAATGGTTAAATAAAAAATGGTTTCAAACATATTTTAGATTTTAAAACGTTCAAATTTGAGAAATATTAAAATTTGAAAAGGGCCTCAGATTAAAAAAATGTTACACTTTAAAAACACACGAAAAAAGATTAAGAAACAACATCAAAGAAAAAGGAAAGAAAAATGAAAAAGGTAAAGAAAAAAGGGGCACTAGACAAGTCCAACACCCCCGCCTCGAGTGTGCGGGGCGTGGTCCGTGCCGACCAGGTCGGTATACAGGCATCCTATCGGGGGATGACCCCGGGTACACCAAACTTGATGATTAGATGGATCCAAGATGTAATATATAAGTCAATATGTGAGGAGGAATTGATATAGAAAGGAAAAATCCTAGACGACCCGGTCAAACTTCAGTCGGGCTGATTTCTAGCCTCAAAACCGACTTTGGGCTTACAACTGACATAGGCCCAAAGTTGGCCCCAACCGGCTTCACCAAAAACCGGATTACCCTAGTCAAAATCGGCTTCAAGACCCTGCTGGGCCGAATTCAACTTCAACTGTGTCCCTCCTGGGCCAAATTTGGCCACACGCGACGCTCCGGCTCCCGCCCGGGCCGGCTCCAGCTCCCGGCCTGCTCCTCAACCTGCATTGGCCGAGTCCAGGTTCCCCCGGCCCATGCCAGCTTCACCTCGGTCGGACCCTGGCTCCCACCCGCACAGGCCAAATCTGGCTTCACCCGGCCCACTCCGGGTTCAGCCAAACCGGGCCGACTTCACTGACTCCGGCTTCACCCGGCCCACTCCGGGTTCAACCAAACCGGGCCGACTTCACTGACTCCGGCTTCACCCGGCCCACTCCGGGTTCAGCCAAACCGGGCCGACTTCACTGACTCCGGCTTCACCCGGCCCACTCCGGGTTCAGCCAAACCGGGCCGACTTCACTGACTCCGGCTTCACCCGGCCCACTCCGGGTTCAACCAAACCGGGCCGACTTCACTGACTCCGGCTTCACCCGGCCCACTCCGGGTTCATCGTCGGCCCGCTCGGGCTTCCCCCGTCCTGGGCCGCAACCGTCTTCGCCACGGCCTGACATGGGTATACCATATCGGGCCCTAAGCATTGATATCCCTCGTACAAAGCCCATGAAGCAGTAGAGGAAAGCCCACGAGAAAAACCAGAAGAATCTGAAGATATCAAGTTAAGAAAGTGTTATCACCAGAATTTGACCAAGTCAGAGGTGGGCCGCGATCAAGATGGACTTGAAGAATATACATGGAAGAAATACGGGAATCGGCCTTTTATACCAAGTTGGGCTTAATTGCCCATGTATCTGTAACATATTAGATCGCATCTTAGTTTAGAAGTTAGAATCTTACTTGTGCACGGTTTGGTGCACGCCCCACATTAGAAAGTCCATCTGGACTATAAATATGTATCTAGGGTTTATGGAATAAACAACAACCAACGTTCAACCACAAACAAATCTCGGCGCATCGCCAACTCCTTCGTCTCGAGGGTTTCTACCGGTAAGCATCATGCTGCCTAGATCGCATCTTGCGATCTAGGCAGCACAAGCCTGCCCACGTTGTTCATGCGTTGCTCGTACTCGAAGCCTTTTTGATGGCGAGCAACGTAGTTATCTTAGACATGTTAGGGTTAGCATTGTTCTTCATATTACATGCTTTCGTAGTGCGACCCTTGCATGTCTAGCCGCCCTTACACCTATCTTAGGTGTAGGGGCGGCACCCGCTTGATCATAGTTTAGTAGATCTGATCCGTTACGATTGCTCCTTGTTCTACAAGGATTAGTTTAATATCCGCAATAGTTAGGCCTTACAAGGGGTCGGAGGATCCAGCGGCGTGTAGGGTGGCGTTTGCTAGTCCTAGAACGGATGTTCCGGGGATCAACCTCGTGTTGGTTTTTAGGCCCTGTCTAGGATCGGCTTACGATCACCGTGCGCGAGCGCGAGGCCCAATCTCGAGTAGGATGATCCGATTATGCGGTGAAAACCCTAAATCGTCGTAGATCTCATTAGCTTTACCTTGATCAAGCGGGACCACCATATATTCGGACACCCCGTCCGAATCATGGGTGGATCGGCTCTTTGAGCCGATTCACGGGATAACCCGAGAGCCGATCGAGGCTCGTATTTAATGTTTACGTGTGTGCCCTGCAGGAAACTAAGCGAGGCATCATCCACACCTTCCCGACCAGGTATAGGTCGGGTGGCACGCCCTTGTGATAAACATCGGTGCGTGCGACCGAGGAGGCTTTGCGGGCCGTCGCTCGGAGGGACCGGGGCCGGCCGCGGCCCTAGTTGTTCCCGGCTCTACCGTGTTGCCCGTCTCCGCCCGCCGGGGGGTTTCGACGTCAACACATTACGGCACGCCCGGTGGGACCGTCGACGACATCCACGACATCGCCATCTACATCCGAGATGGCGGAAGACACGCCGGTCACGTACGCGGATCCGCTCGATGAGCTCAAGAAGAAGCATGACGAGATCAAGGCAACCCTCGAAGCCGAACTCATCGGCTCCTTCCACCGAACCCGCTCCCATGGCGTCGGGTGGAAGGGTTTCACACCCGAAGGCGCGCTCGATGGAGTGGACCTGTCCGCCCCGTCGGAAGAACGCACCGGGTCGGCTGCGGCGAGGAGATCAACTACATGGTGGCTCATTCGCTGCACCGCCACTCGAGAGCTCGGTGAACACCTTGGAGCGTGTCGCTCGCGCGTCGTCCAGGAAATCATGAGTCACCGGTACTCCCCGTCGGGACCGGCTTTGGGGACTTTCAAGGGAGAGATGCCGCTCCAGCCCCAGCCGTTCGCATGGGTAGCACCGGAACTGCCGAACTCATCGGCATACGTCGTCCACAAGGTTGGTGGTGATCCTAGTGACTACCAATTCCTACCTGAGCCACCTAAGGAGATCCCGCACGGATACGCGTGCGCATACGTACCGGACCGCAACGCCTGGGCACTCTCGAACCAGGCTGCGGTATCGGCGGCCTCCGGAACGGCGGGAGGAACGTCGGGAGCCGATCCGAGAAGCGGTCGTGGCCGGCTAAGTACGCCGCCCCGACAAACCTCCAAAGCCCAGCTCCTGCGGTTGGCTTAGAACCGGAAAAGCAAGCATGGCTGGTTAAGTATGCCACCCGGCGAATCTTCGGGGTTCGACACCTTCAGCCATCACAGCGGATCAGATTTGTACAATTCCGAAAGATCGGTTCGGTATGATGCCGAAAAGGAAGGCGTTCGGCTACACCAAGCCGTACCCCAACAGCTACGAACTGATCCCGCTGCCACCCAAATATCGGCTCCCGGACTTCACAAAGTTTAGTGGATCAGATGGGTCCAGCTCCATCGAGCATGTGAGCCGATATTTGGCACAGGCTGGGCACGATCTCGGCGTCGGATGAGTTGCGCGTGAGGTTCTTCTCACGGTCCCTCACAGGATCGGCTTTCGGGTGGTACACATCGCTGCCACCGAACTCCATCCAAACTTGGAAGCAGATTGGAAGAACAGTTCCATGAGCGGTATCACTCGGAGGCTTCCGATGTTGGTTTCGCCGATCTAGCGCAAGTACGACGAAGCGCGGGGAGACGGTGGCGGAATACGTCCAGCGCTTCAGGACCATTAGGAACCGATGCTTTTCGGCTCGTATAAGTGAAAAAGAAGCAGTCGAGTTGGCGGTGGTGGGTCTCTCATCATCAATCAAGGACGTGGCCTCCCAAGCAGACTACCCTTCGTTAGCGCACATGGTGCAAAAGCTGACCGCATATGAACAGCGCCACCCAGATGTTTACCAGGACAAATTCAAGCGGGTGGTGACTGTGGTTGAGGCAAACGAAGATGAAGGTGCCATGGGAGATCAGGAGGTAGCAGTGGCTGAATGGACTCGAGCGACGGGCCCCGTGACCTGCAAATGGGTGAAGCCACAAGGCCCTCCAAAAGGGTTCGACTTCGACGTGACTAAGACGGAGCAGATTTTTGACCTCTTACTCGCGGAGAAGCATATAAAGGTACCCGAAGGCCACAAGTTCCCCACGGTGCAAGAGCTGAACGGAAGGCCATACTGCAAATGGCATAACACGTTCTCACACACCACCAATGACTGCAGGGTGTGGCGGCAGCAGATCCAAATGGCGATAGAAAACGGACGGTTGATTTTCAACCAATACGCCATGAAGGTCGACACACACCCCTTTCCCACCGTAAACATGGTGGAGTATGCTTGCCATGCAGGGTGCCAGCCGGGTTTCTGTGCAATATCAACATGGTAGATCTTGGACACCACGGCGGCAAGGATGAAGATGAGGGCAGCTGCTCTCATAGCAAAGAAACGAGAGGAAGCCGCTCCACGCGATCGGCTCCGCCAAGACGGCAAGCGCTACGTAACGAGAGGGAGAAGTGAAGAACATAAGATATCGGCGACCTCTCTCGATCACCTCCTCAACAAGTATGTGAGTCGGTACGACCAACGCCGACGGTCCAGGCGATGATGATGAAAGAGATCGTCCGGCTAGAGAAGCCGGAAGACATCGTCGGCATAATCGCGATGAGGAGGAGCACGAGCGTTGTGCCAAGGGAAAGGCAAAGGAGCGAGACGACGAGGACAGGCACCGGGATTGTCCTTTCTTCGAGCACTCGCTGGGATTCAGGAATGAGCCGATTACCAACAATCGGCAATTGCCCAGAATGCAACCGGAAGAAAAAGGAGGCAGCCAACGTGTCCGTGTTCGAGCGCTTAGGACCTCTCCCGTCACAGAGCAAACGAGCTGAGTCCCCTCGGTTGGAAGATCTCGAAGATTCAGAAGACGAGGGAGAAGAAGAAGACATGTACCACCGGCCAAGGTGGTGCCCCGACGGACTCGGCCGTTCCCGAAACGCGAGGGTTCAACGATTGCGCGGCCCGGAAGAAGCCGAGAGGTTATACTTGCATACATTGAGGAAAGCAAGGCCCGATCCGGCTGCAAAGGTTCGGCGAACCCTGGATGAAGAGGGTCGTCCACGGAAAATGGAGTGGCGCCCCAAGCAAAGGAAAGCCGATGATGAAACATCGGCTGGCACAAACATGGTGCTCGTTCTTCCGACGAAGCTCGGTGCTCCACGGTTACACGATACATCCAAGGTGGACGACAGCAAGCGCACCAACATGATAAAATCAGAGATTGGGCTGGTTCTGTCTACCGGCCTGGACGAGTAGCAAGAACACGTCAATGAGCAAGCGTGGCGAGGCTGATCCTTGTGATCGGCCCCAAAAAATTTATGAAGGGACGTCACAAGACCTTCACCGAGCAAGCAACGTGGAGGCCGATTCCAGCAATCGGCCAAAATTATCCTCACCCACCATTCTGCCTGAGTTCGACATGTTATCCAACGGAGCCGATACCATCAATTCTCTTGACAGAATCGGCTCGGGGGGGCACCCAGGTGGACAGAACACGAGGATATGCAATAGAAGCGTCTCATCCTTTGGTGATGGGTATTGGAATATGGGGGCCGATGCGCTAGTCGGCCGTAAAAACAAAAAAAAATTCTGAAAATTCGAAAATTTTCGAGCACAGCCGATGCAGCAGACATCGACTTAAGGATATGAAAGCTGATGCATGGCCATCGACTCAAGAGGAATAACTGTTATGATCAGAGGGTCGATGGAGCACGAAGAGGGTTTTAATGAAAGAACTCCTTAATGGAGTAGCTTAAGAGCTCGGATCCTCTCTTCAAGAACAATGCCAGGAGCAGCCTGGACGTGCGGATCAGGTCAAGGATGGATCGCATCAGATCCACCAAAGGAAAGGAGCCGATCTGGCCGGCGAGAACTGAAGAAGGCTCGGGGGGCAGCTCACCTTGAAGGCTCTTCGCTTTGAGAAGCCGATTTATGTTCAAATCGGCTGGCTCGCATAAGAAGCTCCCTCGGACATGATCAAGCCCGGGTCCATACAGCTAATTCGCGTATCCTCGTCTCTGTTTTGTTTTGGCTGAGACTCGGGGGCAACGAGGCCTATAGGTGCCCTGTTTTTAAGAGCCGATTGGAGTTACCTCGGTTGTTATTGCATCACGATCGTCTCGGGGAGGAAGCTGGGAAGGAAAAGCCGTCGTCTGGTACGAGGTTTGGACCGTACTGGTGCTGCAAGAAAAGAAGAGATTGGTTCCTCAAATTAGCCGATGAATAGTCATCGGCTGCGGGACTGCAAAACGCCACGGTCGAGAAAAACAATAATAACCCGATTCGTCACTATCGGTCTTGGTGTGGCAAGCGGAAGGATGGAAATTGGATTAATGAAAGGAGAAATTGGAAGAACAATTCTCATTAATTCAAAGGAGCAGCTTTACAAGAAGAGCCGATGGCTCTCAAAAGAGGGATCTAGTGCCTAGTGCACTGCTACTGCCAGTCCTATTTTACTAGTCGTCGCTGTCCTCATCGTCGCTGTCGTCGAGGTCGTCGGCGCTGCTCCCAGGAAGCTCCTCGCCGCTGCTGCCCCAGCCGTCGGCTGGAGCCTCCTCCTCCTCCTCATCATCATCATCGTCCTCGCTATCCGCCCAGCCGCGGAAGCGCTTCGTTGGAGGATACCCAATGGAGGCGGAGGAATCATCTTCCTCCTCCTCATCTTCTTCTTCCTCGTCATCATCGTCGTCCTCGCTGTCCGCCCACATGCGTGAGCGCTTCTTCGGCGGGAGCCTGGTGGAGGGGGAGGCCTTGGTCTTCTCCGCTTCTCCTCCCTTCTTCTCCTTGTCAGAGGAGATGGGGTGCGCCCCGGAGCGGAGATCGTCCTCTTCTTTGTTCTTCGGCAACGGTTGGAGAGGGGTGCCTGAAGCGGAGGAGGAAGAGGAAGACATGGCTGCAAGGAGAGAAGGGTTTTTGGTTTGGTGAACGAGAGCGAGCAAGGCGATGGAGTGGTGAACCGTTTGGCACAGATAAATGAAGAGAGTGTAGTGGAGATTTAATGCCATGACGGTTCTCGAGGACGTGAGGCCGGAATTGTCAGTTCATACAGAGAAGCCCGGGAGGCGAGGCGTAATGATGGAAGATTCTGCGGCAGTTCTGCTCTGCCACGACATGACCCGACGAAGGAAAGCGTAATGATTTTGGAAATGTCATTTCCAAAACCAGGGGGGCATGTGTTATCACCATAATTTGACCAAGTCAGAGGTGGGCCGCGATCAAGATGGACTTGAAGAATATACATGGAAGAAATACGGGAATCGGCCTTTTATACCAAGTTGGGCTTAATTGCCCATGTATCTGTAACATATTAGATCGCATCTTAGTTTAGAAGTTAGAATCTTACTTGTGCACGGTTTGGTGCACGCCCCACATTAGAAAGTCCGCTGGACTATAAATATGTATCTAGGGTTTATGGAATAAACAACAACCAACGTTCAACCACAAACAAATCTCGGCGCATCGCCAACTCCTTCGTCTCGAGGGTTTCTACCGGTAAGCATCATGCTGCCTAGATCGCATCTTGCGATCTAGGCAGCACAAGCCTGCCCACGTTGTTCATGCGTTGCTCGTATCGAAGCCTTTTTGATGGCGAGCAACGTAGTTATCTTAGACATGTTAGGGTTAGCATTGTTCTTCATATTACATGCTTTCGTAGTGCGACCCTTGCATGTCTAGCCGCCCTTACACCTATCTTAGGTGTAGGGCGGCACCCGCTTGATCATAGTTTAGTAGATCTGATCCGTTACGATTGCTCCTTGTTCTACAAGGATTAGTTTAATATCTGCAATAGTTAGGCCTTACAAGGGGTCGGAGGATCCAGCGGCGTGTAGGGTGGCGTTTGCTAGTCCTAGAACGGATGTTCCGGGGATCAACCTCGTGTTGGTTTTTAGGCCCTGTCTAGGATCGGCTTACGATCACCGTGCGCGAGCGCGAGGCCCAATCTCGAGTAGGATGATCCGATTATGCGGTGAAAACCCTAAATCGTCGTAGATCTCATTAGCTTTACCTTGATCAAGCAGGACCACCATATATTCGGACACCCCGTCCGAATCATGGGTGGATCGGCTCTTTGAGCCGATTCACGGGATAACCCGAGAGCCGATCGAGGCTCGTATTTAACGTTTACGTGTGTGCCCTGCAGGAAACTAAGCGAGGCATCATCCACACCTTCCCGACCAGGTATAGGTCAGGTGGCACGCCCTTGTGATAAACATCGGTGCGTGCGACCAGGAGGCTTTGCGGGTCGTCGCTCAGAGGGACTGGGGCCAGCCGCAGCCCTAGTTGTTCCCGGCTCTACCGTGTTGCCCGTCTCTGCCCGCCAGGGGGTTTCTGACGTCAACAGAAAGTAAAGCCCATATCGGGTGAACCGACCTACACTGTAACTCGACCTCGAGGTGAACTCTGAGACCTAGCCCGCTATATAAGGGCTGGGAGGAGCCACTGAGAGGGGGCCGATTCAATCAAGCAAACACCTTGTAATCCTAGTTCCACATATTGTAATCTCGGCGATTCCTCCTTGATATAATACTCGACGGCTGCCTAAGTTTGGCTGACCGGTTTGATGATTCGCCAGTGTCCTCCTTCCTGAAACCCAAATCATGGGCATTGACAAAGTTAACCCTTTGTCATGGCCCACCTCCGCTCCTGCTCCGGCTCCGCCGGCCTCGCCCGCTCCCAGGCCACCTCACTCGACCCTAGGCCGGCTCCATGATGCTCCATCACCAACGTACGACCGACACGCTTCCTCGACTGGTTCGACCTCTGAAAGGACACGGATGTCGCCTAGAGGGGGGTGAATAGGCGATTTAAAACTTTTACGAGATGGGCTTAACAAATGCGGAATAAAATTAGCGTTTACTTTGTCAAGCCCAAATCCTATATACTATGGTTCACCTATGTGCACTAACAACTTATGGTAAGCAATATAAGCAACTAGGTGATAGCAAGATATATAACTTCAAGCACGATGGCTATCACAAAGTAAAGTGCATAAGTAAAGAGCTCGGGTATAGGAATAACCTAGGTGACGCGGAGACAACGATGTATCCTGAAGTTCACACTCTTGCGAGTGCTACTCTCCGTTGGAGCAGTGTGGAGGACAAGTCATTCCAAATGCACGAGGGCTACTGTATTCTCCTCGAGAATTCCCACCAAAAGGGATGTCCTTGATCCACTATGGAACCTTAGGGAGGTCACCGAACCCGCACAAAGCTTGGGGCTATCTCCATAACTTAATTGGAGGCTCCCAATAAATTGTCACAAAGGCCTTACCCTTGAAGAATCTCCACAACCTAATTGGAGTCCCCAAGACACCACAAAGACGCCACAAAGGTCTTGCCCTTGAAGAATCTCCAGAACTGAATTGGAGTCCCCAAGAACACCACAAAGACGCCACAAAGGCCTTGCCCTTGAAGAATCTCCACAACTTAATTGGAGTCCCCAAGAACACCACAAAGACCACTAAGCCATCTAGGGTCCAAAGACCCAAGAGGAACAAGCTCCCGAAGTGAATATCTCACGAACTTTCACCTTCACGTATCACCGCGGAGAAGTCAAACCGATGCACCAAATTTAATGGCAAGAACACCACAAAGATGCTCAAGTCCTTCTCTCTCAAATTCCAACAAAGTTACAAAAGCTATTGGAGGAATAAGAGAGGAAGAACAAATAAGAGGAGGAACACTAAATTTCTCCAAGATCTAGATCTAGTAGATTCCCCTTACAAAGAGAGGGATTTGATTGGTGAAGATGTAGATCTAGATCTTCTCTATCTTTCTCTCAAATAGATGCAAGATTCATTGGAGGGAGAGGGAGATAGCAAGCTCAAAGAAGGTCAACAATGGAGGCAAAACGAGCTCAGACAGTTGGGAACCTTTGGGGAAGAAGACCCCCTTAAATAGGAGCAGAGAAATCTGCCCGTTGGGGCCAAAATCATGACAGGCCGGCAGTGCCGGGTGCTCCCGGCGGCAGTTCCGGTCCCTTGTTTTTACCCAAGCACCCGATACGAAAACCTTAAGAACTTTTGCATCCGGACTCCGATTTCGATGATCTTGGGCTCGTTGAAATCACAACAATGAGATCTACAACAATATGCATAGAAACATCATAGTCCAATAAAGAAGGATAGAAACAAATGAATAAAGGTTTTACCTATCTATAAAAGGCAAACCGGTAAAACCTCCAATATGAAAAATGCAACAACTTGAGATAGGAGACTTGGATTTAGGTGAAACCAATTTTGTTGTAAAGAGGATGACAGGAGCTACCCCACAAAGATTGAAAAGCTTAAGAACAAGTGGGGTAGGTTTTTCTATGTAATTTAGAGTGAAACCTCTCAATACGAGAAACCGAGAAAAACTCCAATATCGAAAACGCAACAAGTGATTCATGCGGAATCCATTTTCGATGAACTAGAACTTGTCATTAGAATAAGCACAAGCTCTAAAATATCACATGGATAAGATCCAAATAACAACTAAGAAAGATGATGCAAGGATGCAAAGGTTTGAGCTCTCCGAAGGACACGATCGAGTTACTCACTCGAGAGCCCTCTTGATAGTACGGCAACTAAACTATAAACCGATCTCCAACTACACCATGAGATCGGTGAGAAAGAAACCCTATCAAGAGCAAACCTTAACCTTGCACATTCCACTTGAGCTTGATGATGACGGTCTTGACCGCAATAAGTTGGAACGCCTTTCTTGATTGTGCTTGCTTGATGAAGTCATGTGAAATGCTCCCCCATACTCCACTATGGGATAGTTTCTTCTTCGGCGCATCTTTACATATCCATGATCACCATATGCATGGCAAGCTTCAAGCATATGATCTCTTCGAGTTGGCTCATCTTGAACTTGCACTTCATTTCTTCATTCTTCATCATGTTGATGTCTTGAAGTAACTTGAGGGCTCACTTCATCTTCATCTTCAAGACATACTTGATACTTGATATCCTTCATCAATTTCTTCTTATTGCAACCTTGAAGCCAACATATGGTTCAAGCACTGCCTATGGACAACTCCTACAAATATAACTCAATGCAAACATTAGTCCATAGGGACTGTCATTAATTACCAAAACCACACATGGGGGCTCCATGCACTTTCAACCTCAACTCCCCCTAGCAGCACTCCCTCAACGTGATTCCCTTATGCTGGTCTTGGGACGCCCTTTGGTCAGACCGGCATACTTCCCTTTCATCAGACCAAGGCCAGGCAGAAGATAAGAACAATGCCTCATTTGATGCAGTGGACAAGCTGATGAAGACAAGACCAAGGACATCGACAAGACGTGCCATGTCCATCCCTCTGATACATAGTACAATACCATCATGACGCATGAACAGTGTTGACAAAACCCCAGTAGTCAACCCATGAATAGTGTATAGTGCATAGTGTTTTGTGGGCTCCATATGCCCCTGGGCTCCCTATACAAGGAGCACGAGGGGGAACGCTCACGGTAGCCCCTTCGGGCCTTATTTCCCCCTGCGAGTTCTCCCTTGCTCAGTTCTTCTTCCTTAGGAGACACAGTTCAAGGAGCACCATTGTAGCTCCCATATACAACTCATATACGAGACATGCATGATCTAGGGGTTACCTCCTCACGAGGGCCAGAACCTGGTACATCGTTGTGTTTGTGTGTTCTTCCGTGTGCTGTCTCCACCACATCATCCCTCCCCGGATCCTCCGAGTCCATCGTTCCCAACTTAATCCTACCTATGCATCTGTTGTATTCACCACCACAACACATCCCCCTTCAAGGAGCGCCACAACAGGTACCCTCTAGAGAGCATGGGACTGGCCTGTTATAGAGGACGGTGAGTGGAGGTGAAGAAGGAGGCTAACCGGGGCCAGGTGAAAAGATACGCATCATGGAAAAATACGATGGCGCCGCTAATGGGGTGTTGGTAGCTTGGGGTCGCTGGCGACAAGGACTTAGGGTTCAGGTGCGGGGATGTTCGGTTCTGAAGATACGGAGGTTAGAGAAAGGTCGAGGCGACAACAATTCAAGCAAGACGGGTGGCTAGGTGGAGTGGTAGCAACAGGTGCTTAGGCCAACGACGATGTAGGGAAGGAGAAGGTAAGGTGGTTGCCCACGACCCCCTACGTCGAGGTGCTCATGGAGTGTGTTTTTATTTTTTTGCGAATCAGGCTTGGTAGAGTCAAATACCCAAAAAAACACGGGCTATTACGTTAACCACGTCAGACATGCCACGGCACCAGCGATGACATGGAACCTTCACCTTTCGGCGATTTACACAGAAATAACCCTTTGTTGCAACTATAGCACGGACTGACCCTCCGGCCAAACTATTTCACCCATCTAACCCTTTTGTGTGGCGCCCCTCCCATGGGCGCCACACATGCCAGTGTGGCGCCCCTCCTGTCGGCGCCACACGCCCATCCGACGTGGCACCCTCGACGCTGACCTGGTGCGCCGATCCGACGTGGCAGCATGTGTGGCGCCCCTCCCATCGGCGCCACACTGTGGAACCTGTGGCGCCGCTCGGAAGGGCGCCACACATCCACTTAAGTGTGGCGCCCGCGCCCGCCCCAGCCCGACCACACCTCTTCTTCTCTGTTCTTTCTTCTTTGCAAGCAAGGAACCGCCGCCGCCGCCCGCCTCCCCAAATCCACCAAGGATTCGTCAGATCTGGCCGGCCAACTCCTTCCTCATCTATTCCTCAAGGTATTCCCCTTCGATTCCCTCCGATTCATCCACTAGTGTTGGTGGATTTGGTAGATTTGGATATGAACCCTAGACATGGAAATTTATGTTGGTGGATTTGGATATGAACCATAGATATGGAAATTAATGTTGGTGGAATCTACATTGTACTCTATGTGTTTGAACCAAAGATTTGTTTGAACCCTAGATATGAAATTTTAGATGTATGTGTTCAAACCCTATGTATGTATGTGTTGAAATGTCTAATATTTGCCTAGCAAATGCATTCAAATGTGTTATGTATGCCTAGTATTTGTGATTGAATAACTCATATTTGTTAGGAATGGCTCATAATATGGTGTTCTATCCGTAGATATGAATGTATATGTATGTATATGATGTATGTGTGATGGCTTATTTGGAGATGTTCTAGTGTATGTGGTGCTCATATTTGTTAGAAATGGCTCATAATATGGTGTTCTATCCGTAGATATGAATGTATATGTATGTATATGATGTATGTGTGATGGTTTATTTGGATATGTTCTAGTGTATGTGGTGCTCATATTTGTTAGAAATGGCTCATAATATGGTGTATTTGTGGAAACATGTAGGATGGTGTGGCTCCTAGATCAAGAGTATGACAGGGATCATCGGGCTTTTCATATGACGGAGAGGACAACGGATCTTCAACCTTTGAAGATTCGTTACCATGGCACAGTGGATATACCGTATGACGAGAGGTACACGGAGTTCATCGAGCCTACCGGTCTTCTCCCGTTCATATCCCTTGTAAGCCGTGGGGGGACGAACATGAACGCCGCGGCACTGACCGCTCTTGTCGACCGGTGGAGGCCGGAGACGCACACCTTCCACTTGAGGGCCGGCGAGATGACCCCTACTCTTCAGGATGTTTCCATGATCCTTGGACTACCTATTCAGGGCGAGCCACTGTGTATGAACACAGCTTCTGATGGGTGGCGCCAGCAGATGGAGGCGCTTATTGGCAGGGCTCCTCCGCTGCCAGCAGAACCAAAGGCGAGGACTCCCGCCGGCGCATCTTTCTCTTGGATTAGGCTTAACTTTGGACAATGCCCGGAAGGGGCCAACAGGGACACTCTGAGGACGTACACCCGCGTGTACTTATGGTACATGATTTCGATGACTCCCTTTCCTGACAGTGGGGGGAAGCTGGCCCATTGGTGTTGGCTGAAGGCGCTTACGGTGTTGGAGCACCAGTGGAGTTGGGGAACAGCGGCACTTGCCTACCTCTACCGGCAGGTGATGATTTGTTCTATGTACTAGTTTTCTATAGTAGTGTGCTAGACAAAGTACTAACAAAATGTCTTATGTACGCAGTTGGACGAAGCTTGTCGCAGGACTGGGAGCGGCGGTATTGGTGGATGCTTGCTCCTACTTTCCGTATGGAGCTGGGACCGCCTATCAGTTGGGCGGCTGATGGCGTGTATTTCACACGTTCGTTGGGCAACCCCAAGAGGAAGGTATGATGCGCACAGCAGCAAGTTTTCCCTCAGAAAGAAACCAAGGTTTATCGAACCAGGAGGAGCCAAGAAGCACGTTGAAGGTTGATGGCGGCGGGATGTAGTGCGGCGCAACACCAGGGATTCCGGCGCCAACGTGGAACCCGCACAACACAACCAAAGTACTTTACCCCAATGAAACAAGTGAGGTTGTCAATCTCACCGGCTTGCCGTAACAAAGGATTAACCGTATTGTGTGGAAGATGATTGTTTGCAGAGAAAACAAGAAAAACAAGTATTGCAGACAGATTTGTATTTCAGTATTAAAGAATGGACCGGGGTCCACAGTTCACTAGAGGTGTCTCTCCCATAAGATAAAATCATGTTGGGTGAACCAATTACAGTCGGGCAATTGACAAATAGAGAGGGCATAACAATGCACATACATGTCATGATAAGTATAGTGAGATTTAATTGGGCATTACGACAAAGTACATAGACCGCCATCCAACTGCATCTATGCCTAAAAAGTCCACCTTCAGAGTTATCATCCGAACCCCTTCCAGCATTAAGTTGCAAAGCAACGGACAATTGCATTAAGTATGGTGCGTAATGTAATCAACAACTACATCCTCGGACATAGCGCCAATGTTTTATCCCTAGTGGCAACAAGACACAGCACAACCTTAGAACTTTCCGTCACTCGTCTCGGGTGTCAATGCAGGCATGAACCCACTATCGAGCATAAATACTCCCTCTTGGAGTTAAGAGCAAAAACTTGGCCGAGCCTCTACTAATAACGGAGAGCATGCAAGATCATAAACAACACATATGTAATAACTTGATAATTAACATAACATGGTATTCTCTATCCATCGGATCCCGACAAACACAACATAGAGTATTACAGATAGATGATCTTGATCATGTTAGGCAGCTCACAAGATCCAACAATGAAGCACAATAAGGAGAAGACAACAATCTAGCTACTGCTATGGACCCATAGTCCAGGGGTGAACTACTCACTCATCACTCCGGAGGCGACCATGGCGGTGTAGAGTCCTCCGGGAGATGAATCCCCTCTCCGGCAGGGTGCCGGAGGAGATCTCCGGAATCCCCCGAGATGGGATTGGCGGCGGCGGCGTCTCGGTAAGGTTTTCCGTATCGTGGTTTTTCGCATCGGGGTTTCGCGACGGAGGCTTTAAGTAGGCGGAAGGGCGAGTCGGGGGCCGACGAGGGGCCCACACCACAGGGCGGCGCGGGCCCCCTTGGCCGCGCCGCCTTGTGGTTTGGCCACCTCGTGGCCCCACTTCGTATGCTCTTCGGTCTTCCGGAAGGTTCGTGGCAAAATAGGCCCCCGGGTCTTCGTTTCGTCCAATTCCGAGAATATTTTGTTACTAGGATTTCGAAACCAAAAACAGCAGAAAACAAAGAATCGGCACTTCGGCATCTTGTTAATAGGTTAGTTCCGGAAAATGCACGAATATGACATAAAGTGTGCATAAAACATGTAGGTATCATCAATAATATGGCATAGAACATAAGAAATTATCGATACGTCGGAGACGTATCAAGCATCCCCAAGCTTAGTTCTCGCTCGTCCCGAGCGAGGTAAAACGATAACAAAGATAATTTCTGAAGTGACATGCCATCATAACCTTGATCATACTATTTGTAAACATATGTAGTGGATGCAGCGATCAAAACAATGGTAATGACATGAGTAAACAAGTGAATCATAAAGCAAAGACTTTTCATGAATAGAACTTCAAGACAAGCATTAATAAGTCTTGCATAAGAGTTAACTCATAAAGCAATAAATCAAAGTAAAGGTATTGAAGCAACACAAAGGAAGATTAAGTTTCAGCGGTTGCTTTCAACTTATAACATGTATATCTCATGGATAATTGTCAACATAGAGTAATATAACAAGTGCAATATGCAAGTATGTAGGAATCAATGCATAGTTCACACAAGTGTTTGCTTCTTGAGGTGGAGAGAGATAGGTGAACTGACTCAACATAAAAGTAAAAAGAATGGTCCTTCAAAGAGGAAAGCATCGATTGCTATATTTGTGCTAGAGCTTTTATTTTGAAAACATGAAACAATTTTGTCAACGGTAGTAATAAAGCATATGAGTTATGAAAGTTATATCTTACAAGTTGCAAGTCTCATGCATAGTATACTAATAGTGCCCGCACCTTGTCCTAATTAGCTTGGACTACCGGATCTTTGCAATGCACATGTTTTAACCGAGTGTCACAATGGGGTACCTCCATGCCGCCTGTACAAAGGTCTAAGGAGAAAGCTCGCATTTTGGATTTCTCGCTTTTGATTATTCTCAACTTAGACATCCATACCGGGACAACATGGACAACAGATAATGGACTCCTATTTAATGCATAAGCATGTGGCAACAATTATTACTCTCATATGAGATTGAGGATATATGTCCAAAACTGAAACTTCCACCATGATTCATGGCTTTAGTTAGCGGCCCAATGTTCTTCTCTAACAATATGCATGCTCCAACCATGAAGGTGGTAGATCTCTCTTACTTCAGACAAGACGGACATGCATAGCAACTCACATGATATTCAACAAAGAATAGTTGATGGCGTCCCCAGAAACATGGTTATCGCACAACAAGCAACTTAATAAGAGATAAAGTGCATAAGTACATATTCAATACCACAATAGTTTTTAGCTATTTGTCCCATGAGCTATATATTGTAAAGGTGAATGATGGAATTTTAAAGGTAGCACTCAAGCAATTTACTTTGGAATGGCGGAGAAATACCATGTAGTAGGTAGGTATGGTGGACAAAAATGGCATAGTGGTTGGCTCAAGTATTTTGGATGCATGAGAAGTATTCCCTCTCGATACAAGGTTTAGGCTAGCAAGGTTATTTGAAACAAACACAAGGATGAACGGTGCAGCAAAACTCACATAAAAGACATATTGTAAACATTATATTATAAGACTCCACACCGTCTTCCTTGTTGTTCAAAACTCAATACTAGATATTATCTAGACTCTAGAGAAACCAAATATGCAAACCAAATTAGCAAGCTCTAAGTATTTCTTCATTAATGGGTGCAAAGTATATGATGCAAGAGCTTAAACATGAGCACAACAATTGCTAAGTATCAAATTATCCAAGACATTTTAGAGTTACTACATGTAGTATTTTCCAATTCCAACCATATAACAATTTAACGAAGATGAAACTTCGCCATGAATACTATGAGTAGGGCCTAAGGACATACTTGTCCATATGCTACAGCGGAGCGTGTCTCTCTCCCATAAAGTGAATGCTAGGATCCATTTTATTCAAACAAAACAAAAAACAAAAACAAACCGACGCTCCAAGCAAAGTGCATAAGATGTGACGGAATAAAAATATAGTTTCGGGGGAGGAACCCGATAATGTTGTCGATGAAGAAGGGGATGCCTTGGGCATCCCCAAGTTTAGACGCTTGAGTCTTCTTAGAATATGCAGGGGTGAACCACCGGGGCATCCCCAAGCTTAGAGCTTTCACTCTCCTTGATCATATTGTATCATACTCCTCTCTTGATCCTTGAAAACTTCCTCCACACCAAACTCGAAACAACTCATTAGAGGGTTAGTGCATAATAAAAATTAACATGTTCAGAGGTGACACAATCATTCTTAACACTTCTGGACATTGCATAAAGCTACTGGACATTAATGGATCAAAGAAATTCATCCAACATAGCAAAAGAGGCAATGCGAAATAAAAGGCAGAATCTGTCAAAACAGAACAGTCCGTAAAGATGGATTTTATTAGGCCACCAGACTTGCTCAAATGAAAATGCTCAAACTGAATGAAAGTTGCGTACATATCTGAGGATCATGCACGTAAATTGGCTTAATTTTCTGAGCTACCTACAGGGAGGTAGACCCAGATTCGTGACAGCAAAGAAATCTGGAACTGCGCAGTAATCCAAATCTAGTACTTACTTTACTATCAAAGACTTTACTTGGCACAACAAAACATAAAACTAAGATAAGGAGAGGTTGCTACAGTAGTAAACAACTTCCAAGACTAAAATATAAAACAAAAATACTGTAGTAAAAACATGGGTTGTCTCCCATAAGCGCTTTTCTTTAACGCCTTTCAGCTAGGCGCAGAAAGTGTATCAAGTGTTATCAAAGGGTGGTGCATCTACAGCGGGGTTTGGAGTTTTCTCAACCATGCATAGTATATTGGATACATAAGTTTCAGCGTCTCCCTTCTCATTAGTCTTGGGCTTGCTACTCTCATCGAACAAATTTTCAGGAACAAGCCAAGCATAGTTATGTTCTAGTGCATCATTGATACGTCTCCGACGTATCGATAATTTCTTATGTTCTATGCCATATTATTGATGATACCTACATGTTTTATGCACACTTTATGTCATATTCGTGCATTTTCTGGAACTAACCTATTAACAAGATGCTGAAGTGCCGGTTCTCGTTTTCTGCTCGTTTTTGGTTTCGTAAATCCTAGTAACGAAATATTCTCGGAATTGGACGAAACGAAGACCGAGGGGCCTATTTTGCCACGAACCTTCCGGAAGACCGAAGAGCATACGAAGTGGGGCCACGAGGTGGCCAGACCACATGGCGGCGCGGCCAAGGGGGCCCGCGCCGCCCTGTGGTGTGGGCCCCTCGTCAGCCCCCGACTCGCCCTTCCGCCTACTTAAAGCCTCCGTCGCGAAACCCCCGAGGCGAAAAACCACGATACGGAAAACCTTACCGAGACGCCGCCGCCGCCGATCCCATCTCGGGGGATTCCGGAGATCTCCTCCGGCACCCTGCCGGAGAGGGGATTCATCTCCCGGAGGACTCTACACCGCCATGGTCGCCTCCGGAGTGATGAGTGAGTAGTTCACCCCCGGACTATGGGTCCATAGCAGTAGCTAGATGGTTGTCTTCTCCTCATTGTGCTTCATTGTTGGATCTTGTGAGCTGCCTAACATGATCAAGATCATCTATCCGTAATACTCTATGTTGTGTTTGTCGGGATCCGATGGATAGAGAATACCATGTTATGTTAATTATCAAGTTATTACATATGTGTTGTTTATGATCTTGCATGCTCTCCGTTACTAGTAGAGGCTCGGCCAAGTTTTTGCTTTTAACTCCAAGAGGGAGTATTTATGCTCGATAGTGGGTTCATGCCCGCATTGACACCGGGACGAGTGACGGAAAGTTCTAAGGTTGTGCTGTGTCTGTTGCCACTAGGGATAAAACATTGGCGCTATGTCCGAGGATGTAGTTGTTGATTACATTACGCACCATACTTAATGCAATTGTCCGTTGCTTTGCAACTTAATACCGGAAGGGGTTCGGACGATAAGTCGAAGCTGGACTTTTTAGGCATAGATGCAGTTGGATGGCGGTCTATGTACTTTGTCGTAATGCCCAATTAAATCTCACTATACTTATCATGCCATGTATGTGCATTGTTATGCCCTCTCTATTTGTCAATTGCCCGACCGTAATTTGTTCACCCACCATGCTTTTATCTCATGGGAGAGACACCTCTAGTGAACTGTGGACCCCGGTCCATTCTTTTAATACTGAAATACAAATCTGCTCGCAATACTTGTTTTATCGTTTTCTCTGCAAACAATCATCTTCCACACAATTCGGTTAATCCTTTGTTACAGCAAGCCGGTGAGATTGACAACCTCACTGTTTCGTTGGGGCAAAGTACTTTGGTTGTGTTGTGCGGGTTCCACGTTGGCGCCGGAATCTCCGGTGTTGCGCCGCACTACATCCCGCCGCCATCAACCTTCAACGTGCTTCTTGACTCCTACTCGGTTCGATTAAACCTTGGTTTCTTATCGAGGGAAACTTGCCGCTGTGCGCATCACACCTTCCTCTTGGGGTTCCCAACGGACGTGTCAACTACACGCATCAAGCAAATTTCCGGCGCCGTTGCCGGGGAGATCAAGACACGCTGCAAGGGGAGTCTCCACTTCTCAATCTCTTTACTTTGTTTTTGTCTTGCTTTATTTTATTTACTACTTTGTTTGCTGCACTTATATGAAAACACAAAAAAATTAGTTGCTAGTTTTACTTTATTTACTGTCTTGTTTGCCATATCAAAAACACAAAAAAAAATTAGTTTACTTGCATTTACTTTATCTAGTTTGCTTTATTTACTACTGCTAAAATGGCCAACCCTGAAAATACTAAGTTGTGTGACTTCACTAGCACAAATAATAATGATTTCTTATGCACACCTATTGCTCCACCTGCTACTACAGCAGAATTCTTTGAAATTAAACCTCGCTTTACCGAATCTTGTCATGAGAGAGCAATTTTTCGGTGTTAGTTCCGATGATGCTCGCTGCCCATCTCAATAATTTTGTTGAACTATGTGAAATGCAAAAATATAAAGATATAGATGGTGACATTATAAAATTAAAATTGTTCCCTTTCTCATTAAGAGGAAGAGCTAAAGATTGGTTGCTATCTCTCGCCTAAGAATAGTATTGATTCCTGGACTAAATGCAAGGATGCTTTTATTGGTAGATATTATTCCCCTGCTAAAATTATATCTTTGAGGAGTAGCATAATGAATTTTAAACAATTGGATAATGAACATGTTGCTCAAGCTTGGGAAAGGATGAAATCTCTGGTTAAAAATTGCCCAACCCATGGACTGACTACTTGGATGATCATCCAAACATTCTATGCAGGACTAAATTTTTCTTCGCGGAATTTATTGGATTCAGCTGCTGGAGGTACCTTTATGTCCATCACTCTCGGTGAAGCAACAAAGCTTCTTGATAATATGATGATTAATTACTCTGAATGGCACACGGAAAGAGCTCCACAAGGTAAGAAGGTAAATTCTGTTGAAGAATCCTTTTCCTTGAGTGATAAGATTGATGCTATTATGTCTATGCTTGCGAATGGTAGGACTAATGTTGATCCTAATAATGTTCCGTTAGCTTCATTGGTTGCTCAAAATTCTAGACCACATCCTGCTAATGGTAGTTCTTATGGTAGATATGTTTCACCTAATGAGGAAAAGATGTTAGAAATTGAAAGGCCCACCAAGAGCTTTATGCAATCACAGTATGAGCAAAATAAATTGTTTACTAAAACTATGAATGAGCAATCTACCTTGTTGAAGAAAATAGGAAATCAACTTGAAAATTTGAATATGGAGATTTCTGGGTTGCAAACTAAACTTGCAAATGCCGAAGACCGAATCTCATACATGTCTGCGTCACAATCTTCTTTAATTAATAAAATGGCTGCTAAACCTGAGGATATTGAAAATAAAATTTTACTACAGCAAATGCCATCCAAGTTAGAATTAATGAGAATATAAGATTAATGGCTGAACTGCGTGCTAGGTGGGATAGAGAAGAAAATGAAAAACTAGCTAAAGAGAAAAATGTAGCTAAAGTTTGGACTATTACCACCACTAGCAATGCTAATAATTCACATGTTGCTGCACCTCCTACTATCAATGGTAAAATAATTGGTGTTGGCAATGCTTCTACTCCTAGTGCAAAGCGCGCAAAATTACCCGAAACCGCTAAAACCGCTGAAACCGCTTGTGATAAAACTGCTGAAATTTTTTCCAACCTTGGGGATGATAATCCCATTCCTTTAGATTGTAATGATTTAGATTTTGATGATTGCCACATCTCTGAAGTTATAAAGTTCTTACAAAAACTTGCTAAAAGTCCTAATGCTAGCGCTATAAACTTGGCTTTCACAAAACATATTACAAATGCTCTCATAAAAGCTAGAGAAGAGAAACTAAAACTTGAAACTTCTATTCCTAGAAAGCTAGAGGATGGTTGGGAGCCCATCATTAAAATGAGAGTCAAAGATTTTGATTGTAATGCTTTATGTGATCTTGGTGCAAGTATTTCTGTTATGCCTAAGAAAGTCTATGATATGCTTGACTTGCCACCATTGAAAAATTGTTATTTGGATGTTAATCTCGCTGATAATGCTAAAAAGAAACCTTTGGGGAAAGTTGATAATGTTCATATTATGGTTAACAATAACCTTGTCCCCGTTGATTTTGTTGTCTTGGATATTGAATGCAATGCATCTTGCCCCATTATATTGGGAAGACATTTTCTTCGAACCGTTGGTGCTACTATTGATATGAAGGAAGGTAATATTAAATATCAATTTCCTCTCAAGAAAGGTATGGAACACTTCCCTAGAAAGAGAATGAAGGTACCTTATGATTCTATTATTAGAACAAATTATGATGTTGATGCTTCATCTCTCGATGTTACTTGAGTTACACTTTCTGCGCCTAGCTGAAAGGCGTTAAAGAAAAGCGCTTATGGGAGACAACCCATGTTTTTACTACAGTATTTTTGTTTTATATTTGTGTCTTGGAAGTTGTTTACTAATTTAGCAACCTCTCCTTATCTTAGTTTTATGTTTTGTTGTGCCGAGTAAAGTCTTTGATAGCAAAGTAAGTACTAGATTTGGATTACTGCGCAGTTCCATATTTCTTTGCTGTCACGAATCTGGGTCTACCTCCCTGTAGGTAGCTCAGAAAATTAAGCCAATTTACGTGCATGATCCTCAGATATGTACGCAACTTTCATTCAATTTGAGCATTTTCATTTGAGCAAGTCTGGTGGCCTAATAAAATCCATCTTTACGGACTGTTCTGTTTTGACAGATTCTGCCTTTTATTTCGCATTGCCTCTTTTGCTATGTTGGATGAATTTCTTTGATCCATTAATGTCCAAGTAGCTTTATGCAATGTCCAGAAGTGTTAAGAATGATTGTGTCACCTCTGAACATGTGAATTTTTATTATGCACTAACCCTCTAATGAGTTGTTTCGAGTTTGGTGTGGAGGAAGTTTTCAAGGATCAAGAGAGGAGTATGATGCAATATGATCAAGGAGAGTGAAAGCTCTAAGCTTGGGGATGCCCCGGTGGTTCACCCCTGCATATTTTAAGAAGACTCAAGCGTCTAAGCTTGGGGATTCCCAAGGCATCCCCTTCTTCATCAACAACATTATCAGGTTCCTCCCCTGAAACTATATTTTTATTCCGTCACATCTTATGCACTTTGCTTGGAGCGTCGGTTTGTTTTTGTTTTTTGTTTTGTTTGAATAAAATGGATCCTAGCATTCACTTTGTGGGAGAGAGACACGCTCCGCTGTAGCATATGGACAAGTATGTCCTTAGGCTCTACTCATAGTATTCATGGCGAAGTTTCTTCTTCGTTAAATTGTTATATGGTTGGAATTGGAAAATACTACATGTAGTAACTCTAAAATGTCTTGGATAATTTGATACTTAGCAATTGTTGTGCTCATGTTTAAGCTCTTGCATCATATACTTTGCACCCATTAATGAAGAAACACTTAGAGCTTGCTAATTTGGTTTGCATATTTGGTTTCTCTAGAGTCTAGATAACATCTAGTATTGAGTTTTGAACAACAAGGAAGACGGTGTAGAGTCTTATGATGTTTACAATATGTCTTTTATGTGAGTTTTGCTGCACCGTTCATCCTTGTGTTTGTTTCAAATAACCTTGCTAGCCTAAACCTTGTATCGAGAGGGAATACTTCTCATGCATCCAAAATTCTTGAGCCAACCACTATGCCATTTGTGTCCACCATACCTACCTACTACATGGTATTTATCCGCCATTCCAAAGTAAATTGCTTGAGTGCTACCTTTAAAATTCCATCATTCACCTTTGCAATATATAGCTCATGGGACAAATAGCTTAAAAACTATTGTGGTATTGAATATGTACTTATGCACTTTATCTCTTATTAAGTTGCTTGTTGTGCGATAACCATGTTTCTGGGGACGCCATCAACTATTCTTTGTTGAATATCATGTGAGTTGCTATGCATGTCCGTCTTGTGTGAAGTAAGAGAGATCTACCACCTTTATGGTTGGAGCATGCATATTGTTAGAGAAGAACTTTGGGCCGCTAACTAAAGCCATGAATCATGGTGGAAGTTTCAGTTTTGGACATATATCCTCAATCTCATATGAGAATAATAATTGTTGCCACATGCTTATGCATTAAAGAGGAGTCCATTATCCGTTGTCCATGTTGTCCCGGTATGGATGTCTAAGTTGAGAATAATCAAAAGCGAGAAATCCAAAATGCGAGCGTTCTCCTTAGACCTTTGTACAAGGCGGCATGGAGGTACCCCATTGTGACACTTGGTTAAAACATGTGCATTGCAAAGATCCGGTAGTCCAAGCTAATTAGGACAAGGTGCGGGCACTATTAGTATACTATGCATGAGACTTGCAACTTGTAAGATATAATTTACATAACTCATATGCTTTATTACTACCGTTGAAAAAATTGTTTCATGTTTTCAAAATAAAAGCTCTAGCACAAATATAGCAATCGATGCTTTCCTCTTTGAAGGACCATTCTTTTACTTTTATGTTGAGTCAGTTCACCTATCTCTCTCCACTTCAAGAAACAAACACTTGTGTGAACTGTGCATTGATTCTTACATACTTGCATATTGTACTTGTTATATTACTCTATGTTGACAATTATCCATGAGATATACATGTTACAAGTTGAAAGCAACCGCTGAAACT